>NW_028301577.1:23447500-23690000 GCF_042242905.1 Orbicella faveolata | reverse complement strand
TGTACGCAGTTGAGGGAACTAAATACGCCGTCACATGTAGTGTACTATGAGTTGTGCAACTTGTTTCTTGTTTCCTTATTTTGCGCGCTTTTGATCTTTTTGCGAGACGCTTTTAGTAGCATGATACATCGCAATGTGTGTCACAGCTGCGCACAATTCGCGTTCTGTTCCTCTTTTGTTGTTGTTGTCTGCCTTGTTGTGTTCCGCACAGAAGCGCGCCAAAGGGTCTGCAATTCGAGGCATAATTCTCCGCCTAACTTGTGACTATCTCTTGGCTCTTTTGTACTATGGGGAAAAGAGACTTTTACATTTGTCCTTGTGTAGTTTCATGTACACATGCTACGTTCGTTTGACTGGATTGTACTGAAACGATTTCGTGGCCCCTTCGTCGAACAAAAGTAATTCACTGGTCCCTGAAGCATTTTCTAAGCTCACGGTATTCCTTTAACTCCTTATCGTAGATGAACTAGAAGTCCAAGACGAAGCGTCATACCTCAGTAGCTATGGCAACGAGTGCACGTTCTCCACTGTGTTGAGTGACGGCCGGCGTGTGGAGTTACTCCCAGGAGGGGAGGGGAGAGTAGTGAAGCCTGAGGAGAGACAGGAGTACACTAGCTTAGTGAGAAAGGCCCGGATGACTGAATTCACTAAACAGGTATGATACAGTTTGAAGAGTATTTGTGAAGTAGATAGGTAAAGTAAAAAAAACGTGATTTAAACACGGTACAATTTCTGTAAATAATGATAACTACTGCTCGCTGCAAATGTTTGTAAGTGGTGATTTTAAAATAGCGCTTCAAGTCTATAGGATTGGGATGTGATAACGCTATTTTAAGTTATGCAAGTGAATATGTGAAAGATCATATATTTGAACTGCGGAGAAAGATGTACAGACATGATTGATCATTGATGATCATTCTTGCCTTTATATCTTTCGCCGCAGTTCAAATATATGATCTTTCACGTATTCACTTACATTCTTCACCATCTACGGGTATAATACGAACTTGCAACGTGACCACCTTTCAGTTGGCTTGATAACTTAGTTGGTAGAGCACTACATCGGTATTCGGTGAGGTCAAGCTTTATTTTCACTGCTGTTTAACTTGTGTGCATAACTGCGACGATCATTATGTCTTTAAACGTTAACGTATGCGCAGGTGTGGTTTGATTGTCATGTTGTTATTTCCTTGCAGGTTCAGGCAATCAGAGAGGGCTTGATGTCAGTTATCCCCGAGTCTGTGCTCTGTCTTCTCACCTGGAGTAACCTGGAGCGAGGAGTCTGTGGAGATCGGGAAATTTCTGTCGCTCAGCTCAAGTCGGCCTGTAAGTGTTTCCCTTTGGTGATTATTGATAAACTTTAAGATTTATCTGAAGTTCGCCAATAAGAACAACCACGGTTTTTTATGCCATAAGAAATGTAATTGTTGGCTTGTGATTTATTCCTTCGTGAAGAATTTCCAAGGTGGGATACGCGCTAGCTTCACAGACCATATTCGTATTCTCGGTATGGGACTGGAAGTAGCTTGCAACTGAGGCTAATGCGGGGAGTCTCTTTTTAATGATATCCTCCCTCCCTCCCTCCCTCCCTCCCCCCCCCCCTCCCCCCCCCATTGCAAGCTAGTTCCAGGTCAATACGAATATAACTTACTGATGGTGCATTCGACTCCGTATTATGTGGTCCGGCTTCACTAGCGCCCGGGGGTCATTGGGTTCTGCCCTTGGGAGAGAGACTTTTTAAACCCTTAGTGCCTCTCTCTACCCTGATGTGGAAACTGGTATGGGGCGGGGGGAGGGGGGTACCCTGCCATGGACTTAAATTTCATTCAATAGGAGTAGAAATACCCACAGTCGTTTCATGCTACCAAAACTTGAGCTGCGTTCTGTCCCGTTCAGCTACCTAGGTATGAAGGCAAGCTTTAGTGTACCTTATATATGCCGTGATTGAGCTATTTATTTCGGTGGGGTAAGTCTCTTACAACATTTAATCGGGTCAGTTACTTCAAAAGTCGGTACATTTTTTTCGTAGGTAAATACGGTGATGACTTAAACGAATCGTCGGAGTCGGTAAAGCATCTTGGGACAGTTCTGACTCAGTTCACTTCTGACGAGCGGAGTCGATTCCTTCGTTTTGTGACGGGACGTAAGAGGCCGCCTGCTCCATTTACTGTGGCCAAAGCCGGCGGAGACAAGGACAGCCTGCCTCATGCCTCCACGTGCGCTAGTACACTGTTCCTTCCCGACTACTCGTCTGCCTCTATTGCAAAGGAAAAGCTCAGGTTAGCAAAGAAAGTCAACGTAATCACTCTCTAGCCAATCACAAAGAACACAGGCAATCCAGTGAACCAATCAAAACTCGACGCAAATATATAAAGCTTACGCGAAGCGCGGGAAAACCTGTCAGCGAGTCGCGATTGGTTTTGGTTTTACCTTCTGATTGGTTGACAAAGAATTTCGCGGGCTTATTGTAAACCAATCGCTATAGAATTTTCAACTTGAACGCTCTATTTGCTCAGAGGAAACCTGGGAACCTAGCAGGGAACCTATCAGCAAACACTAGGTCCCAGTCTCTTAAGTCCAGTAATCACACTTCGCGGGCTCTTCCCTCGAGTTATCTCGCCCTGGAAACGACGTTGCGCTACAGGTTTTGAAATATTGACGATACTTGTAAGATTTTTTGGATACTGTACATTATTCATAAACCGGTATTTAGGCGAGTCGAGACTGCATTATGCTTACGTTAAAGCGATAAGTCAAATTACATTGAAATAATGATGCATTTTGTAATGTTATTTTTCCTTTGTCCCCAGCTATGCCATATCAAACTGTGTGGCCATCGACACCGACACAAGTCCATGGTGAACCGATTGCTTCCGACTATTAAGTGGAAAAACTAAAATGAACCTCGACTTCTCTGGAAATGTTCAACAGGGAGCTCTCTCAGAGCTCCACTCATAGACCAAGTGCTTACAATAGAATTAATAAATATACCAATATTCAAACATAGCTTCTATATTTTTAAATTGTCAATGAACGGCCTTTAAGCCGAACGAAAATTGAGCATATTTGCCGATGTAGTGTATAGTGTGCAGTACTGGGGGAATGTTAAGTAGAATGCCCGTTGTATTTCAGCTTAAGTTAACTTTTGCAATATACTCGGGTTTACTGACGTAGTTGGAGGTTAAGAGATAATATAATTAGGTTGTAAACAACTGTTTGTGGGAAATCCTATCTAATAGGAAGGGCAATATTTTTTCGTTTAAGAATATCTTTTTGCTTACAAAACTAAACGTTTGTAGAAACATTTGGAGAATATTTTTTTCAACCGATTCCTGTGTAATGGTTTTCGGTCAGTGCTATGTTACAGCTTTCTCTCTTGGCATTTACTAGCCCGAGATTTTATCATTTCTCTTCGAAGATGTACGAAATATAGCAATGGCAGAGTTAACAATGACAGCAGTCTCGAAACCAATAAGCAAGCTCTTAGGCAATTATATTCAAGTCATGTTTTGAAAACTGCGTCATTGATAAGTATATTAAAGGAGCAATGTAACGCATTTTTATTTTTCTGATGTGCAAAAATAATAGGTTTTTCTAGGGTAGAAAAAAACCAACCAAGTAATAGCCAACCGCATTATAAAAGGATGACAATAAGGATAGATTCCAAGAGACAAACAAATGCCATGATTTTCAAGATCCGTCGCCCGTGGCTTAGCTGTATCAAAAGTGCCCGGGAAGGTATCTTCCTCGTCCTCAGGCCCCTTTGCCTTTCTTTGGTGAGGGGGTTAGAATCAGGGAGCGCGGGGCTTGGTACTGGTCAAGTGATAAAATAGGGTAGGAGACCCATCACGCGCTTTGCACCATTAACGCATGTGCTCACGCATAATCATATTACTCTAATAGTTCGTTTTTAAACGGGCCTATAAACGTGCTAAACGACAGTTCTGTTCTTTGTTTTTTTTTCCATAAATAGCTTCAATTAACTGGAATAGTCACGAATCCATGCCGCGCTCTTGATTGACATTCTCACCACCCTATTCTGGCCATTTAGACCGTAGTTGGTCCTTAGAGACCGCCATTAACTTATTTAAGTCATGATTTCCAATTTTATTCTATCTTTTCGCGAAGTTTTGTCGGCTGTCGGCAAAAAGCTTTTCCCACCCTCCTCCCCATTCGGCGACGTTTACCTTCGTTGCTTGCATTCACAGCTCATTCCCCGGGCAAAATGTTTTCCCCATCACTTATCCGTAGCTCGGCATTGAGTGGCTATTGTGGTAGTGAAGATGTAAACTATTTGCCAAAAGTTAGGACATTGTAAAAAAATATCGGAAACATTGTTTGCTTTTCGGACACGAGCACATGGAAGTCTTTCGTCCAAGCACCCAAGTCTTTAGGCTTGATCGCCAGCCGCTGTTCGGAAAAGGAGCCCGCGCTACTCCCCCGAACTCGGGAAGGAACGTAGACCGGACTCGAGAAAGCGGCGGAAATCGAGCCTACCAAGTCTTCCGTCACTAGAGAAAGTGAAGTCGTCTTTACGTCGACTCGATTCTGAATCCCCTCACTAATACTTTTTTTGAGGGGGATGTATATAGGGGTTGAACAAATTCCAAAATAACATTCCTGCACAACGAAAAGTGCTCAGAAAAAAGAACACGAAGAGACTCGTGAGTTCTGAAATAGCTGCCCCCTACTGACTGCGCGCTAGTGAATAGCGAAAAGTCAGGAGGGGATCTAGTTTTAATCCAAGCCAACTTAACCGCAGGGTAAAAATAATTTGATGCTTCTTGACAAGAAACGTGTTAAAGACGGCATCTACCTGTCGACGGAATCACTCTGGAAACATAATCAAGGTGATTAAAATCCTTTCAGTTTTCTGGAAACATTTACAGCGCTAATCTACTGCACTCAGACTTACATATAAAGCAATGGTACTCGCGATAGCTTTTTCACTGTCAAAACGGGAAAACAGTCGGGTCTTTTGCTTTCAACTTAGCCGTGTTGCTTTTTGAACCGTAAAATTGATCACACGGAAATGTTTCCGTTTATAAATTAACGCCTAACAAAGCGGGGAAAACACTGCTACGGTGCAGTTCCACTTCAAAGTACGAGGTTTCGTATCCAATTGTTATTTGGTTAAAACCGAAAATCGAAATAGTTGCCTTTCTTTCAAAATTATGCGTGGCATCTTTGGAAATACCTCTGGTATCTAACAAACACGTATATGCGCTCTCTGTATTCAACGGCTGCTTGCTCGTTGTAAATTTCGCTACAGCTATACCCTGCAAACAGGCTCCCAGCGAGGGTGGAAAAAAATCCAGCGAGCAAAATGAATCGTTTAGCGCGAAATAAAGAATTCCGCGAGCGAGGTCCGCGAGCAGAGTGTGATCCATTTTTCCAAGTGTGACCTACTTTTCAAAGTGTGACCTATTTTCCCAATTTTTCCAAGTGTGCCGCACTTTTCTGAGTGTGCTGCATTTTTCCGAGTGTGGCGCATTTTTCCAACTGTGACGCATTTTACCAAGTGTGCCGCATTTTTCCGAATGTGCCGCATTTTTCCGATTGTGCCGCAATTTTTCCAAGTGTGCCACATTTTTCCAAGTGTGCCGCATTTTTGGAAAAGTGTGGCGCATTTTACCAACTGTGGCGCATTTTTCCAAGTGTGCCGCATTTTTCTAAGTGTGCCGCATTTTTCTAAGTGTGCCGCATTTTTAAAAGTGTGGCGCTTTTTTCCAACTGTGACGCATTTTTCCAAGTGTGCCGCATTTTTCTAAGTGTGCCGCATTTTTCCAAGTGTGACGCATTTTTCCAAGTGTGCTGCATTTTCCCGAGTGTGCGGCATTTTTCCAAGTGTGCGGTTTTCCGTCTTTTTTTTAAGTGTGACCCAGTTATCCAAGTGTGACCAATTTTTCCAAGTATAACCCAGTTTTCCAGGAGTAACCCACATTTCCAGAAGTGGCCCATTTGTCCAGGTGTAACCCATTTTTCTAAGGTTAACCCATTTTTCCAGGTGTGATCGATTTGTCGAGGTGTGACCCATTTTTCCAAGTTTGACCCATTTTTCTAAGTGTGCCGCATTTTTCCGAGTGTGAGGCATTTTTCAAAGTGTGCCGCTTTTTTCCGAGTGTGGCGCATTTTTCCAACTGTGACGCATTTTTCCGAGTGGCGCATTTTTAAAACTGTGGCGCATTATTCCAACTGTGGCGCATTTTTCCAAGTGTGCCGCATTTTTAAAATTGTGGCGCATTTTTCCAACTGTGACGTATTTTTCAAAGTGTGGCGCGTTTTTCCAACTGTGATGCATTTTTCAGAGTGTGGCGCATTTTTGGAAGTGTGGCGCATTATTCCAACTGTGGCACTTTTCTGAGTGTGCCGCATTTTTCCAAGTGTGCCACATTTTGCCAAGTGTGGCGCATTTTTAAAAGTGTGTCGCATTATTCCAACTTTGGCGCATTTTTCCAAGTTTGGCGCATTTTTCCTAGTGTGCCGCATTTTCCCAAGTGTGCCGCATTTTTAAAAGTGTGACGCATTTTTCCGAGTGTAGCGCATTTTTAATAGTGTGGCGTATTATTCCAACTGTGGTGCATTTTTCCGAGTGTGCCGCATTTTTCCGAATGTGCCGCATTTTTCCGACTGTTTGGAATTTTTAAAAGTGTGGCGCATTTTTCCAAGTGTGATGCATTTTTCCGAATAGGCCGTATTTTTCCGAGTGTGCCGTATTTTTCCAAGTGTGCTGCATTTTTCCAAGTATACCGCTTTTTCGAAAGTGTGGCGCGTATTTGCAACTGTGGCGCATTTTCCCAAGTGTGCCGCATTTTTCCGAGTGCGGCGGATTTTTAAAAGTGTGGCGCTTTATTCCAACTGTGGCGCATTTTTCCAAGTGTGCCGCATTTTTCCGAGTGTGCCGCATTTTTCCAAGTGTGCCAAATTTTTAAAATATGTGGCACATTTTTAAAAGTGTGGCGCATTTTTTCCAAGTGTGGCGCATTTTTCAAAGTGTGTCGTATTTTTCCGAATGTGCCGCATTTTTCCGAGCGTGCCGCATATTTCTAAGTGTGCCACATTTTTGGAAGTGTGCCGTATTTTTGAAAGTGTGGCGCATTTTTTCAACTGTGGCGTATTTTTGGAACTGTGACGCATTTTTGTTAAGTGTGCCCCATTTTTTCGAGTGTGGGGCATTTTTAAAAGTCTGGCGCATTTTTCCAACTGTGACGCATTGTTTCGAGTGTGGCGTATTTTTAAAAGTGTGTCGCATTATTCCAAGTGTGGCGCATTTTTCCGAGTGTGCCGCATTTTTAAAAGTGTGGCGCATTTTTAAAAGTGTGTGGCATTTTTTCCACTGTGTCGCATTTTTCGAAGTGCGGCGCATTTTTCCGAGTGTGCCTTATTTTTCCGAGTGTGCCGCATTTTTAAAAGTGCGACGCATTTTTCGAAGTGTGGCGCATTTTAAAACAGTGTGGCGCATTTTTGCACGTGTGCCGCGTTTTTCCGAGTGTGCCGCAATTTTCGAAGTGTGCCAAATTTTTAAAAGTGTGGCGCATTTTTCCGAATGTGCCGCATTTTTCCGAGTGTACCGCATATTTCTAAGTGTGCCACATTTTTGGAAGTGTGCCGCATTTTTGAAAGTGTGGCGCATTTTTCCAACTGTGGCGTATTTTTGGAACTGTGCCGCATTTTTTTTAAGTGTGCCCCATTTTTTCGAGTGTGGGGCATTTTTAAAAGTGTGGCGCATTTTTCCAACTTGTGGCGCATTTTTTCGAGTGTGGCCTATTTTTAAAAGTGTGTCGCATTATTGCAACTGTAGCGCATTTTTCCAAGTGTGGCGCATTTTCCCGAGTGTGCCGCATTATTTAAAAGTGTGGCGCATTTTTAAAAGTGTGTGGCATTTTAACAACTGTGTTGCATTTTTCGAAGTGTAGCGCATTTTTCCTAGTGTGGTGCATTTTTAAAAGTGTGCCGCATTTTTCCGAATGTGCCGCATTTTTCCGAGTGTGAGGCAGCTTTAAAAGTGTGGCGCATTTTTCCAACTGGGGCGCAGTTTTCGAAGTGTGCCGCATTTTTCCGAGTGTTGAGCATTTTTAAAAGTGTGGCGCATTTCTCCAACTGGGACGCATTTTTCCGAGTGTGGTGCATTTTTAAAAGTGTGGCGCATTATTCTAAGTGTGGCGCATTTTTCCAAGTGTGACGCATATTTCCGAGTGTGCCGCATTTTTAAGTGTGGCATTTTTGCAACTGTGTCGCATGTTTCGAAGTGTGGCGCATTTTTCCGAGTGTGCCTTTTTTTCCGAGTGTACCGCATTTTTCCAAGTGTGCCGCATTTTTCCGAGTGTGCCTTATTTTTAAAAGTGTGGCGCCTTTTTTCAACTGTGTCGCAGTTTTTCGAAGTGTGCCGCATTTTTAAAAGTGTGACGCATTTTTCCAAGTGTGCCGCATTTTTTGTAGTGTGCCGCATTTGCGAAAGTGTGGCGCGTGTTTTCAACTGTGGCGCATTTTTCCAAGTGTGTCGCATTTTTAAAAGTGTGGCGCATTTTTCCAACTGTGACGCATTTTTCGGAGTGTGGCGCATTATTCCTACTGTGGCGCATTTTTGCAAGTGTGCCGCGTTTTTCCGAGTGTGCCGCATTTTTTCGAGTGTGCCACATTTTTCTGAGTGTGGCGCTTTTTTAACAGTTTGGCGCAGTTTTTCAAGTGTGACGCATTTTTCCGAGTGTGCCGCATTTTTAAAAGTGTGGGGTATTATTCCAACTGTGGTGCATGTTTCCAAGTGTGCCGCATTTGTGAAAGCGTGGCGCATTTTTGAAAGTGTGGTGCATTTTTCCAAGTGTGCCGCATGTTTTCGAGTGTGCCGCATTTTCCCGAATGTGCCGTATTTTTAAAAGTGTGGCGCATTTCTCCAAGTGTGTCGCATATTTCGAATTGTGCCGCATTTTTCAAGTCTGACGCATGTTTTCAAGTGAGCTGCATTTTTGTGACCCATTTGTCCAGGTGTGAACCTTTTCTCCAGGTGTAACCCATTTTTCCCGGTGTGAGCGATTTGTCCAGATGTGACCCAGAAATTAGAGCCCATGTCTTGCTGGGTATTTCAGAGTCTCATGAATCTCGTCATGAAAATCGTACAAGGACAGCCACGAGGAAAAAATCCAGCAAGATTTATTGTCCACCCAAAAAATCATGCACAACCTAAATGTGAGAAAAGAAATTTCATACTCCAGAAAGTTGCCCATCCCCACCCCTGAAAGGTGTAATGGTTCATCCTTGGCAGAAAGATACCATGTTGAGGCCCAAACTTAATCAAGGACTTCACGACTGCGTTTTACTGTAAAACAATGTGAAGAAACAAAATCACAATAAATAGTTTATTTAAGACTTGACAACTCAATTAAATATTACTATATGTGATTCTGTACGAAACATCGCTCGATAAACATGATTTTCTGATCGATCAAATTAAATTCTGCAAAATTACACATCAATTTAAAAAATTGGCTGAAAATTTTTCTTTGAGAAACCAAGGTGACACTAAATTTGCTGCCCGAATCTTAGTGTTTCAAATACGAGTTCAGTGGTTTCAAAAATACTGGGTGAAATTTCACATTGTCCATGACGACCCAATTTCTAATTTGAAAGTTGTTTTGTATTTCACAAAATATTACATAGGAAACTTAATTTTCGCAAACGAGTCTGAAAAACGACGTCAGAAAAGAATGCAATCATTTCATGAGTGACTCGTGAGTTCAAGTCTTGTCTGATTGATTCCGTAATTCTCTTGCGAATTTGTACTTAGAAAACACAAGCGTGGTCAACGAAATCTTGTCTGTTCAAACGATTGCATTTAAAAATATATAGTGATTCTGTCCGTATTCGGTCAAGTACTGCAAAGATGCGTTTTGAATACACTGTTCTCGATATTCTAAAATACAGCCCGGCAGCGAGGCCTGGAGGACACAAACAATGGAAATTGAATGGCATGTATCTCTAGGCCTCGCTATTAAGCTGAATTATAAGGTATCGAAAGGATCCTATAAGTTCATTTTCAAGGTGGTCAAGTGACATTTCTTGGAACCTTTAGCGTGACCTATCTTTTAAAACTTTCCCCTGTCCGATATCTGTAACAAGAAAAATGTGTCGGACTGCTTAACAAAAACATATCAAAATTAACTTACGTTGAACACGTCTTTGTTGAACCAGAACATTCACAACAAATATAAATTGGCTTTGAATTAAAATTTCAGAAAAATTCGCTGTTCCACTGAAAGAGAACAGACCAAGAATAAAACTACGTCTAATTTGGTGGCTAAAATTCAAACTCTTTCTCCTTAAAAATGACTATGTACAACGGGTAATTTTCTTCAGAAATTATCTATTATGTATCTGCATGCATAATTTATATATCAAAATAAAAACAATTTTCTTGAAAATATGCAAATTTATGACGATCCCACATGAACAAGAGCGGCTTTCACTTGAGTGACTCAAGCAATTATAATGACCAATCACAACACAGTCGCAAACGACACAACCAATGAGAACACGAAGCAATTGATACGTCACCAGCGCAAAGCGCGGTAAAACAAACGTGACCAAGTCGTGATTGGTCGAGTAGGTCGCGGAAGCGCTACGAGCCAATCATAGAGCATTTTGAGCAAGACTATTCCATTTCTATAGTACTTTCGACACCCAATTGAAACTCGCTCTACTCCCGCCAAGCGTTGATCTCTAACTAATATTACTAATGTTTCTTTGATTCTTGGAATCTAAAACTTGAATAGTCTCCTTCACGCTTTGACAAGTATCCCGGCGGTCGTTAAATTCGACACTGGCATTTTTCTTGAGTTTGTCTTCAGGGGAAATTTCAGGGAAAAATACGTCCTTGTCTTCCCGTCGTTGTCTATGCTCAAGAGGGCTCCAGTCACGAGGCAGTGATGACGAACTCGACGAACCATCAACTCTCTTCCTGAATTCAATGGTGTAGCCAACTCCACGATGGGAACCCGACGAAACCGTTGCGGTCACATCCGAAACCGACCGACGACGCAAAGCAGGCTTGTCGGTTGCACGAGTCATCTTCGGCATCGATTCGTGCCGACGAAGCGAGTTGCTTTTGTTTTCGCTCTCTTCGTCGCCTTTCCGACTGTCCTTATCGTAATCCCGTACAATATCTTCAAAGATCTGCCTTCTCTGCTTTACATTCGCAAAGTTTTCATTGTCCAACTCAAGGTTCTCCTTTTCAGAATCTAGGTTTTCTTGAGCTTTCAAAAGAGAAATGTTTACCGCACTGTCACTCACGACATCCATTTTGTCTTCGCTGATTTTTTCCACAGTGTTCACTTCGTTTCCTTCATCTATATTCTCGTCAGAACCCGTGCGTGGAACTATGAAAAATTTCGGAGCTTCGTCGCTTGACTTGGGATCACCATCTTTTGATGTTTGGCTCTTAACCTTTTCCCCATCCTGTGTGACACGAATGATGCCTTCCAAATGCTGAGCCTGTTCTTTTACTCTAACCACGCTTGACGTATCCACAGCGATCTCGCTGTGCTCTTCGTCTTCTCCCTTTATCTGCTCGATCTCCTCGCCTCGCTTTTCCGTTGTGTCGACTTCCTGACGACCTTCTTCTGCATCAACAGTTTCGAGCACGGCAATGTCACTGCCCGCCAACTCCTGCTCTAGCTCTTGTTTGGATTCCGCAGAAGTAGTTTGCAGGCGCTCCTCGATACGCAGTTTTTCTCGTTTGACCAAACCAGACACACTTTCGTTGTCCTGGTTTTCTTCTGCACATTGCTCAACTTCCGAATCACTTGTTCCCTCAATTTGATATCGCAGTTGTCCTTGATCTTCAACTGGCAGAACGGCCTCCTTGCCAAGAACCAACTCGCTGTCTTTACCATCGTCTTTTTCAACATCTTTGTCGGACTCTTGATCTAATGGCTGTAGCTTTCCCTCGATCAACAGCGTGTGGCGTTTCACTAGACCTTTCTGAAGGACATTCTCCGTGTCCTGTTCACTCCCCTTCTCTTCTATGCCCTCCGGCAATGTAGAGGGTTCTTGTGCTCCCGAGACACCAGTTTCCAGTGCTTCCACGCCCGCCCTCAAGTCTTGCGTGGCGCTCAGCTCATCCTGTTGTGAATCAATAGCCACAAGTCTATCCCCTTTCAAAGGAGATGCGCATGCGTCCTGGTCATCTGTACATCCAGTTTCGTTTCCAGTCTCTTTCTCGACTTTTTTCTCTAACTCTTGATCAAAAGGAGTTATCTTCCCTTCGATTAACAACGTGTGACGCTTGACAAGACCTTTCGGAGGGACGTTATCTGTGTCGTGTCCGCCCTCTGTGCTTTCCCCGTCCTTGGACAACTCAAAAGGCTTTGCTGTTTCTGAATTACTCTTTTCTTCGGCCTCCATACCAGAATTCATATTTTGTACGACATTCACCTCTGTCCGTTCTGTATGGAGGGCCGCACTGTCCGTTTCACCTTCTGAAAGAGATGAAGATCCTTTCTGACCGACTGCAAAATGGCTTTCTTGTCCATCTGGTCTCTCGACACTTTTTTCAATCTCTTGATCCAACGGCTGCAGCTTTCCTTCAATTAACAGCTTGTGTCGTTTCACTAGACCTTTCTGAAGAATGTTTTCTGAATTTTGTTCACTCTGTTCGTCTTTTTTGTCCTCTAGCAATTCAGACGTTACTGCTTGCTGTATAGTAATCTCTGAAGGCTCTGTGCCATCTTGTGAAATAGTACGATTTTCCTGCTCCGTATAGGCGTCCGCGCTCCTTGTTTTCCCCTTTGATACAGATAAACCTACTTCTTGATTGACTTCTCTGGCCTGCTGGTCGCCAGTTCCTTTCTCTAACTCCTCTTGGCCCAAAGGTTGTAGCTTCCCTTCAATAACGGATTCTACGCTAGCACTCACATTGTGCGCAACAGACGGCTTCAATACAACCGGTTGCCTGCTCTCCAATGTTCCTGTTAACTGCGAATCGTTTGACGGTAAATCCCGCGAGTCTTCCTCAAGTACAAAGACACGAGTGTTTCGTTTGATTTTCCCAGTAAAAGACTCTTCACTGATTTGTTCAGAATCTACCTCATTAGACACAGTGCTCTTATCTTTCGGCAAGGTTCCGTCTTCGTCATTAACCAGAGCGTTCTTCATTCGTTCCCCTGCTTTTTCAACATATGCTCGCAGATCTTGTTCTTTCTTCGAAGCAGATATTCTCCGAATATTTACTTCCTTCTTCATATCCTCGTTAACCCTTTTAACAAGCGCTACGACGTTAACACCTCTAAGCTCGTCTCCCAATTCTCCTGCGGTTTGCACTGACTCTGAATCAGCATCAACAGCAAGAGAGCCTTCGACTTCGTCTCCTTCTTGTTTCGCGCTTTTCCTTTCATCACTACCGCCTCGCTGAAGCAACGCCCGCCTTTTCAAACTCTCCCGATGCTTCAGTTCGTAACCTTCTTTGTGCTTCTTTACAACGCCCGGTTCGGGTTCTTCGTTTGGCATACTCTCGTCTTGTTCCTCTTCGGGGATCTTATCGCCTTCTGCAGGCGCACACTCAACACGTACTTCTTCCGTCGACGTCAAAGCAGCATTACCCTCAAGCTCTGGCACATCATCAACACCTTCAAACTTTCTCGAATACCGTTTGACAAATCCGCTTTCAAGTACACCATGCAAGTCGCTCGGTAGGAGACCTTCAAAAGTGTTCTTTACGTCCTGCAAATCGCTCGTCTCTGGTTCATCCAAGCCCAGAATTTGCTTCTTTTTGCGCTCGAAGTCCTTGAGATTTTCGTCGCTTGCGGACCTAGCTTTCGAGTGCAATTCTTGTAATTTCCTTGTTCCACGCTCTCGTAAAGAGCATGACCTACGAAAGTTTCCGATAGATTCCTCATCCTTTCCTTTCTTCTTTTGGTCATCATTTGCCAGAGTAGGATCTGAACTAACTCTTTGTAGCGAAGTCTTGATAGGGATTTCCGAAGCGTGAGAACTGGGTGGTACATAGTTAGGCCCCTCAAGGGCCTCTTTACTGGATTCAGCGGTCGACTCTGGGTCCGGACCAATTGGTGAACTCGTCGAGGGCACACGTTCCGTCTCGTTCCTTTCCAGCGAAGTGCCCTCGACGAGCTCACCTGTACTGTCCAAAGTCGCCCGAAGTACGCCGAGTTCTTTGATACTGACGTCGGGAGACTCCTTGAGTTTTAAAGAGGACTCAGTTTCTATCGGTGCATTATCAACAGTGTCCACGCTTTCTACATGAAGAGCCATCTGGGGATGCTTGTCATTCTCGTCAGCAGAGTTACTAGATTTTTCTTTCCGCTTCTTTACAGCTGCGGCGCTGTTTGACACCTCTACATCGGCCCAATGGTCACGCCGTTTGCTGAAACAACCACCCAAAAAAATAAAAAAACAATCAATAAAAACTCTTGTCCATAAACTACAGGATCTTTCAGCGTTAGACCACTACCTTGCGGAATAACACTCGACAAAAAACCCTTAAGACAATTAACAGGAAGTCTAGATGCTAGATTGCAAAAATCTCGTTGCTGTGGGTCGCTTCGAGAGTCGGGAGTGATGACAATTGAATGGCTGTATTGGCAGACAAGCTGGTGTAGCCTGTAGGACTTCCTACAAAAACGATTTGCTTCACTACCAAACTAAGTTTAGTGGCGTTTTGGTTAACGTACTTGTCAGTTTAAAGCGAGTTCTCCTGTGGTTGGGTTAATTTTTAATTAGGCCAGTTACCTCGAAATCAAAATTCCTTCATACGTAATAAGCTGCTTCCAAAATCCTGCGTTCGGCTGCACAACACTTCTTCGTGCTTTGACGTACTTCATCGTATCACCTAACGACCAGCCATACTCCTTCATGCCATACGCTATCACCTGATACAAAATGAGAAATGAAACTCAGTAAGCTAAGAACTGCACGGATTCGTTCATTCGCTACCTAGTTCCCTCGCTTGTTTGCACACTCACCTGGTCCGTCAATTAAAAATCTGTACATAAAACTTAAGGACGTTCGCGCTAATTGATTCTGCGCATCCTTACTACGCACGCAAAATCAAAAGCCACGTCATGCATCGATGTGCGTGCTAAGTAATAAAATGAACAATGATTGGGCAGAAGGCCATTGCTATAGCTTTGCCTGGATTTATTTCGAAACAAGTAATTCATTGTCTGTCCGCAGTAGAAATTTGAAGAAAATCTATCGAGAAGAACATTTTCGCGCGAACGTCCTCAAGGGAGCTCAGTCACGGTATTTCGAGTTATTTTAGCCGCGTACAAAATTACCTTTAAGTTGAAGGCAACCTGAAAATAACAGTTTACTATGATAGAAAAACACCAAAGAGATAATAATAAACATTAAAGGAACAAGGATGGTTAAGGATTGAGAAGATTAACACGGATTACACTTGACGGACTTGAACAATTCAGGCTAAACTTTTCAAGATGAACATAATTAATGGCATATTTACCGTTGATGCTGATCTGCTGATGCCCATCCTACAATGGACGAGAACTTTTGAGCCTGCATTCCTAAACAAGAAAAGTAAAAAGAGATTGACTGACGACTGGACCGATATTTTTATTCTTTGGATTTCCGCTTCCAGAGCTCTCTATGTGGCACAAAAACACTGGTTCAACATGCAATAACCAATCAGCGCAAACAAAAGCAAACCGGAGACCAATCGTTCTATAGCTTCATGCGCGTTTTCCCGCGCTTGGCAAAGTTCGAAGGTTTCCCGCGCTAACCACTGGACGAATGTTTTCCTGCGCTTGGCACAGCTTCCAACTTTTCCCGCGCTTGGCTCTGATCGCTATAGCCGGACTCCTTGATGTGATTGGTTCATTACATTACTTGTATGTTTGTTGTGATTGGCCAGATTATATTTAAATATGAAGTTGGTTTTGATTAAATTACAAAACCGCTCTTAGAAATCTCTTAACATTAGTGCATTGCATGGCAATACCTC
Organism: Orbicella faveolata; assembly: GCF_042242905.1. Taxonomy (NCBI): domain Eukaryota; kingdom Metazoa; phylum Cnidaria; class Anthozoa; order Scleractinia; family Merulinidae; genus Orbicella; species Orbicella faveolata. The sequence goes on along the minus strand of NW_028301577.1, from coordinate 23,674,033 downwards.
CTGGCTAACAGGTGCGAAAAGCTGTACATGTAGTTAAAGTTTCTCTACTTAATCATTTCTTACTTAGCTCTCTGTATGAATCTGTAAGTGTTATCCCAGTGGTGAAGTAATTCGGTCTCATCCAAGTCATAAACTCTGAGGAAAAAAGTAACAACATTAAGTCACAAAATATGATATCGAAGTGTCTGCCTTCGTAGTACAAAGTGTTTGCAATCAAGAAAACTAAACACACACAAACCTGATATTGTGATAATGAAATGTTCCTGGGAAAAAGTTGTCGATTTCTCTTGTGATGTTCAAAATATACCCAACTCTAGATAATAGAAAAAGAGAGAACAAATAAGTAACATGTCAAAAGAAAACCTCATGTATGCATTCATGTACCTGCAATAAAGTCAGACCTCCAAATGTGGAGATCCACTTTATCAAGCCAACATGAGTTGCTTACAAAAGGTGGTTTCATTAATACTGTGACAGTTATTTGGATGGACAATGTAAATGTTAGTCGCTAAAAGATACTCGTTGCTTCATCAAAAAATTTTCCCTCCTCACAGCTGACAAAAAAAAGTTTACCCACCCATTTTCCTTGAGTTCCTCCAAGTTTGAGGCATTCCATTCAGAACCCTGCAACAATAAAACTATGTTTTTAAAACAGTGATCTTCAAATAATGGTTTAAAAGGAATAATAACACAGAGACAAGCTTTACTTGTAAGAGCTAAGCAAAGGCACCTCAGATGAACTAGCTTTATGTCTACGAGCTGCAATCTTCAGATTACATAGCTGAAATACTATCTGGGATGAATACAGGATTTTAGAAAAGGGGGTGGCAAAGGCGGTCTCCCTTGTAGGGGGGTCCAGGGCATCCTCCCCTGTAAAATGTTTAAAATCGAGGTACCTGGAAATGGGATTTCCAGCATTCTGAGGCCAAGTCAACATGTTATACTATAAAAATGTCTCATTTTTTTTAATTTAGGGAGTTCAACCAAACCCCCTGAAACGCCCCTAGATCAGCCCCAGACCATCTAGAATTTCCAGCAAAACACAGACTCAGAGAACACTTTTTCACATTGACAAAAATGTGTGCATTTTTATATAACAAGACAATTTATTGTTACCAATATAAATGCAAAATAACTTGCAAAGAGACTTCTCATTCATGTTTGATTTGATAAAGATGAAATATTCATTGTAAGCATGATTTGAGTCACGAAGATCGATTTTACTTACAAGGTAAACATGGTCAAATATTTTGGATGCAGAGTCCATTTGTCCCATAATCACTATCATCTCTTTATCAATAAATGACCTGTACTCCTTTAGCTCCATTTGCGTGTCTGCTTCAAGCATGGTTCGTAACTAAAAAGCACAACATATGCATGAATTATGCGAGGTAAGTCACCGGAGTCAACATTGGAAAATACCAAGGTCCACAACTAGCTTAAATAATAAAATGGTCACAGAACAGGGCTTGACATTCAGGAAAAAGCCTTGGGGTCAACTGGCCCCTAAGTTTTCAGATTTAGTCACCAGCAAAAGTATTTCAGTGAAAAGCATGGAAACTTAGACGTAAATGAAAAAAAATTGATTGCAGCGTTGAACTCCGCAGAAGAAAGCTGTGTATCAGAAGCTGTAATAAATATATGATCTTCCAAAAAAGGTAGACCTCTAAGATTTTAACAAGTGTAACTCTTACTTATACTTTATTCTGTATCACACTGAAGTTTCTTTTGATACTAACCAATGCGTACAAATTAACTTGAACTACAATGGGACAAGTGATGGACTCACTGTCATCTGCCACTCCCTTGAGCAAAATACCCAGGGGTATGAACAACAGCTGCCAGTGAAATATTGCAAACAGACAAAAGTAGAGACATATAGAGACCATGGTCCGACTAGCATCCCATCAAAGTGCAGTCAAAAAACTGTTATTACTTCTTGCTACAGGGACAGAAGTTCTCTGCTTGCCTGAAAACCTGCTTATTAAGAAAGATTGACTTTTGAAGGTGAAACTAGAAAACCCTTTCAGTAAGTTCTGTGGATATTTCTCTACATTACCTGTCTACTGGTGACTTCTTCAAGATCGACTCTCATCATCACCTGCAATAGAAAACAGAGTTTATAATTCCAACATTTGCAGACCAAAAATACATAAATAAAAACTGACAATAGGCAGAACTAAAGATAAGCACTAACCTCTCTAAGCTTGTGGCGAATAAGCTTCATGATCAGTTCTTTTTCTTTGCTACAAACAAAATCAGATTATCATTAATATAATAAATTTAATAATTACCAAATGTCTAGTAGCAATACAAAGTAAGATATGTGTTTGAAATTCATATTGTATCAACAAGACATGTTTTGGATGAAACATCATCCATTGTCAGTTTACAAGAATACCAATAGAAAATGATCAATAAATAGTTAAATACTGTGTGATGAAAATAAGAATTAAGGATTAAGACACCAATCAGAAAAAAGTGAAAATATACATGTAACACAAACTAGAGATAACACAAACTAATTAGCATGAAAGGGATAGTAAATTTAGATGCTTAACTTGGGAATTAAAAGAAGGCTAGCAGTAAATTTATCTAAAAGCAATATTATTTTGTCACCCAGAGGCTTACATGTAATTCTCTAATTTTTTTTTTCAAAACAGAACTCAATTGCTGTACCTGGTGCCAATGGGAGATTCAGGACGTTTTGACTCAATGTCATCCATTTGCTCCCTATATTATGAAAATAGACACGATCTTGTTCAAAATTGTGAACTGTTCATACATGCACTGTATGTGCAGAAACATAACTTGTGTATCTGTAGTGTCCTATCAGCATTTTGTGATTTACATTAGTTCTACTGCAAGTAAACCTGTTCATAAATTGGTAAAGAACATAACCCAAGGAACTACATGTAGTATTTGTGTCAACTCAAGATTATAACCCCCTGACTGTCAGAACCAAAGTCCAGCTCAGTATGAAACTCTGACAAGTACTACTGTAGACAGTAGACAGTAGACACACATCTCAGATATCTCCCACAGGAGGAAGCCTCTTGTAAGACTTCTTCAATGTCCTAGCCTCTTACAAGCACTAAATGTACTGCTTTGACCTCCTATTACTGGACATCCCTTGTAAGCAGACATTTGTTTCTTACCCCAAGTCCATTCAAGGGAGGTTTGATTGTACTTGACAGATAATTAATTACAAATCATTACATCTACATGACACGAGTACTGATAAATTACTAAAGATATGTCCATAATATACTACATTAAATTCTTCTTTCCAAGAAGGAACTTACCATTCATTTATACGAAGTCTGTCTGAGGAAATTTTCCTGTAATAATACTCAACCCAAGCATGTGAGGACTCATTCAGATAGTAATAGTTGTGTTTCCTGGCATTCTCACTACACTTGTGAATCCACTGTAAGGCAGTCCTAGGCAAGGAAATTGACAAAACACTTCTTTCAAACACAAGTCGCTAAATTTACACATTTGCATACATGTACAACAGTACTGAATACACGTGTGAGACTTCTGAATCTGAATGCGCATTCATTAGTTTATACACTCATAGAACAGTGTGCTCTTCACTCACAGAACATTGTTCTCTTAGTTCAATTGTAAGTAAAGTACATTTATCAGGAGAATCCCTGGGTGCCCCTTAGGCTTTGTTCACACCAGCAACATAACAACATAAACATAATGACACACATGCATGTAATTAAGAAGGTTATTAATCAGATTGTCATGTTTGTGGTGTGAACATCTTGACATAACAATATACAATACATTGTAATTGCAATGTAATAGCATGAACATAATGACATAAGGAAAAAATCAACCCTCGTCTTTTCCTTTAGTTATGTCTTAATGTCAATGTTCACATTACCATTACCACCATACATGTCACTGATTAAGTTGTTATGTCATTATGCTGTTACGTTGCCAGACAGTGTGAACCAGGCCTCATACATGTCATACGTACAGTGAGCCTGCAAATAACAGTCAGTCACCAGACAATTGTCTGGTAAATTTGAAGTTTTGACAGGTAAAAGCTTAGTCTGGTCGGACAGTCTGACCAGGCATTTCTGCTAAACCAAAAATAATTTAATTGGAAATTTGTGGCCGAATATGGAACAAGTTAATTTATTATACTGCCACTCAATACTACGCAAAAAGGCTTTGTTATTAGTTTCATTTTTATTCCATTTCTGAGAAATAATTTTATCACGTCGAATGCGTTGTCTCAAATTTCATGTCGAATTGTAAACACACCATATCAGCGCCACCATTCAGGCTATGTGTTAATTTACGCATTTTGCGGTGGTGTCTTGAAAGATTGTGAAGCCCCATTTAGTCTGAAAAACTACTTGAATCTGAGGTCTTATATGTTGTTACTTGTTGTTTGTTATGTGTAAGTGTTGTGGTTTTTAGTCGTAATTTGACTCGACTAAGGCCCAGTTCAGACGCCAAACTTTTCATGAGCCGAACTTATTTCGAATTTGGACCGACCCAAATTATCAAAAGTACACCTGTTGATTCAGACGTCGAACTTAATTCACCGAACTTTATTTAGTTCAAACCAAATCACATCGAAATGTCAGCAATTTTCAGACAAAGCGAAAACTGCTTGTAAAATACATTATAATAATTTATGCATTAGGTTCAGCTCATGAAAAGTTCAACGTCTGAATCAAAGCCGTTCCAAAGCCGAAATTCCCGGCTGAGCTAGACGGGAAGAATGGCTGGGCCGTTCCAAATTCAAATAGCCGTTCTCAATTGATTCAAACGCCGAACTTTTCGTGTACTTAATTCAATGTATTTGGTTCAGCTCATGGAAAGTTTGGCGTCTGAATTGGGCCTAAAATATTAAATATTATGCAAATTGAATACACAGCCCAAATTCTCATGTTTCGTTTATCTAAATGCAATTGTTTTCAAAAACTTTAAAACCTCTAAAATGAAACCAAATGTATTGCCAGTCCATATGATCAAAAATCAGTTTTAAAGCTCTATAAAGTTTTTTTTACGTCTGTGGTTCAATATATTTTGAATCAGTTTCCGTGCCACAGACATGTTTTTGTGAAAAGCGTGAATGTACAAATTAGTTGCGCTTTGTAGTCATGACCACTTCCAATTTGAATTTCATCTATCTACGCAAATTTATTTATTCAATTGACCCCAAAAATTGTCGAGGAAAACTTGCTTTCAGAAAAAGTCAAAGAATTCATTTCAGCCAATTTTCAAGTCTCTGAATGTTATTGTGAGTGAGTTTTGGTCAGTTTTTGCACTGACAAGCTGTCCACACGGGAAACTTCATCAAGTGAGTGAAGGCAAACTAGGGATACAAACGTTTGTAAATTTGTCAATTTTCAAGGGGTAAAATAATACCTGACTTACTGCAAAGGTCCCTTTCTGGCACTAGTATCGATTTTACACTCAGTTGACTTTACTTTTAAGCCATTTGAATTTGCAACCAACATTTTGGCGAAGGGTCTGAAATACCAAAATGTCTCAAATGTCTCTTACTTTAAGTTTCTAGTGGCAAAAAAGAATTTGCCCGATCAGACTGGCTTTTTGTCAGGTCAAAACATGTCCTTGGCCTGACAAATGACCAGCTTATAGACCAAAATTATTCGCAGGCTTGTACAGTAATGTAATTATTGACAGTTACATTTAATGAACTCACCACATGGTCTGAACAGATATCGGCTTGAAAATGTGTGATTTGTCTACTGAAGTCATTTTGAAGCCACTGTCAAATTGAAGTAAAAATTGGATGAGATTAAGTACAATATTAGAAAATCTCACCCCTGAGAATGTGTAGAACTTTTCCAGAAAATATCCATACCTCCCCATGGAAGGGATTTTTTTCTAAGGCCCCCCACCCCCCTGGAAATTCCAATTAAGCTTAATTAAGCTTCATACATTTCTTTGCCTTTTTGTTCATTACGGAGCCCCCACCCCCTCCTCCCTGGGATATTCCAATCACTTCCATGGGGAAAGCCTGAAGATTTTCTGAAACTGCACAATCTCAAAAGGCAGGTTTACAAAGTTAGACACAAAGTGACTGCAATTAATTACTCACCCATCACCATCAAGATTAATGGTTGTGTCTCTATACAATGGAATTACCAGACCAATAGTGGCCCTGAAAAGCAAAAAAAATAATCACGTACCATCACACAAGAAAATCAAAATTAACTAAATAAATTACATTTTTGGATGATCAGTTTAAAAACTGATGATTATTTGTAATCATTTGCACTCATAGCATTGGAACCTCAACACTCCCAACATAAAATCTCAAAGCAAGAATATCATATTTACGTTTGTGGATGACACCCTTTTGGGGACTAAACCTATTAAAGCTCCAGTGTGTACCCTGCACAGTGCAGTGGACCTGTAGGTGAAACTCATATAAGTGTTAATGTTTCTGTTCTGTTGTTTCTGATACTGGTCCTTAGGTGTGGGTAGGTATGAGACGATGAAGAGTTTTCACTCTCCAGGCATGAGGCTAGAGTCATCACATATAAAACCTGCTTCGCTTACTTGTCAGTCCAATCCACACCCATGATAATACTCTGTTCTTCTTCATCTTGACCAAATGCTGACACAATTGTTAGATAGCGAATTCTGTTTGGGTACTGGCTTTCCAATTTAACAACCTACGGAAAGAAATGTTGAGACCAGCAAATAGACAATTAATAATTATTGTTTTAAAAATAATTTTGTTATTAACATTAAATTCATACTAACAGCACCTAATTTGTATTACATGTACATATCATAAAATAAGTAATATTTATCCCAAAATGTGTGTACAGTACAGAACAAAAATTGAACCAATCATAATCAGTCTTACGAGTCTAAGAACATCTTCATCCCGCAACAAGTTGACCATGGCCTGCAAATGTAATTGCATCTCCCCTGAAATAGAAATAAAGGTCATGCAAAAAATTGTATGAGTAACTGTTGTTAAAATCGTAATTATGCAATTTACAGTAATTGTTCTCACTTCATAACTGTTGAGTAATTGCAACAGTTTGATCAAAATAATATGGTTATGGCCAATTCAAACCAAGAGAACAATATTTTGCAAATACGTGTCAGGGCTGTTGTTAAATATTGGAGAATATAGTATAAAAGACTGCAATAGACCAAATGGTGCATACCAGCAGAGCTTATATAATTATCATTTTCCATAGTATGAAGAGACTAGCTAGAAGTATGGTAACTCCGAGCATTTAATTCACCAATACCCATTTATACACTTGTTCTACAGCTGGAATATTTCCCCCACAGCATATGCTTTCACTGGCTACTCCAAGTTCACTTACGTTCCTGACTTCTGACAAATTATGAAATAATTTTGTTTCTCACCAAATACATGTGATAAGAGGGGAACATTGCACTGTTAACCTGGACTATTTAATTTTGTTTTCCCTGGTTACATTTTCCGATTAACTCATTAAACATTACTTCTTTCTAGGTGTTTGTTTACAGACCAACATTTGCCAGTTAAATATGACATCTGTTTTCACTGGAAATCTAACCCAGAATTTAACCCGCTGACTCAGAAGATTCAAATTACAAAAGCACCCAACTTTAAAAAATGGCTGAGAGAGGAAGTGCTTTATGACTTCTTTTGTACTGATTCTAGCTATATTTATGCAAAAGAGAAGGCATTTCTTCAAGAGGATGCAATTAATGTCCCCAGAAAATTCATTTAAAGAGGAAGATGTGACGAAATGCTGTAATGCTGGAACAGCGATGCCATGTCATAGGTAGGGTTCTGGCCGAGGAACTGGCAGGAGAATCTAATGGGACCGTAGGAATGGTACACCAAAATAAATGAGAAGGACTGTTGAATTCATCTGCCATTTTAAAAGTTCTGTTTCGCAAACTGAACCGCAATGCGAGCGTCTAGAAAATAAAACTGCCAGGTTCTTTAGCAGGCGTCTGTCACTACACAGTACATGTATGTGATCGGCTGAGGCATTGACTAGGAGAGGTTATACCATCTTGGGAGGTAGTATGACTTGGCGTGAATTTCCAGTCATATTGGTGAGATAACTGCTTGTTTTTTATGGTGAAAACAGAGTGCTTAACTCAAGATGAACTGTTTTCACTGCATTTCCAGACTTTTCCGACTTTATCTAGCCAAAATTGTCCTAGTGAAAGCACAACCCTTAAATTTTGGCTTCACCTCAGGAAGCATTTACTATTTTAGAGATCAATTAAACTGATTTCTTAACATATTTTACCACGTAAAAACACTTAATAACATCCAACAAACAAGACATATTTGACCAAAACTGAACAACATGTTAAGTATATAGCTGAAGTTTACTAGTGGAAAGTAACATGCGCTCTTACTGGCTGATTTATGGTCATGGGGCAAGTGCTAAATCTAAATGTCACCTGGTAAGCAACAATAATATTATTTAGCAATTGCCACCTGCTCCTCCATTAACCAGAGGTAATATTTTGACTTAGGGTAGTCCTTCTGGTCTTATTACAGTGGAAACCCATTAATACAGACACCAAAGGAACATGATAAAGTGTCTGCATTATCTGGGTGTCTGTATGAAGCAGGCTAATTTAAGAGAAAATATATGAGCTTTTTAGTTGTCGGGACAATGAAAACTGTCCGTTAGAAGCAGGCGTCCGTATTAAGCAGGTGTCCATAGAGCCAGGTTTCACTGTACTTTACAAGTTATAAAACTCAAGAAACACTTATTAATTAAGTTGGGAAAACGTGTACTCAGTTTTGTCTTCCCTTGACTCTTGATGCTTCCCTCAACTTCCTGGGAAAACAAACTGTTTCCTCCAGGACCAGTAATTAAGTGTATAATATAATGTAAGTCAGACAGTTTTGAAATCTCAAAGCTACTGTAACTGCTTGACTGCTTGATTAAAGGAAACTTCATTTGCATAAGAAGAGATTGTAATCCTTTTGATTCCTTACCTCCATGTTTGGTAGCCTGCCGAGCGAAGTCTCCATCGGGTAGTGCATATGCTGCTCCTTTGGATGCAAAGAACCCTTCAAAACTTGACCTGAAAAAAAAAGTAACAAGCATAATTATATAGTGCTAAACTTCGAAAAAACAGAGTATATCGAGACAATTTTAGAGCTTAAATATTTCTTTTCCCACCTGGATATGATAATCTGTATATTTTGTTTCATAATAATATTATTAACTGTCACTAGCAAAGTTACATGTTGATGCTGATGACTGTACTATTGTGAGTAACAAATTAGATCCAGCTATGAGAGGATTAGAAGTTTGAATGCAACTGCTGCAACAGTAATCAATTTCTTTTTTTATTTCAGACCGAATAATAATTATTATTTATTGTATGCATGTTCACAATGTGTGCTTCAGAAATGTGAAACAATAGACTTTAACCAACACCAGGAAAGTAACAAACACATAAAATCTTAACAAGATCGGCAACATTAAAGAGCTTAAAACTCTTAGAAGAGTTCAGTTGTGACAATACTCTCTGCAGGGATCCAAAGCAACTTAGACCAGATACGTTTTGAAAACCCAATTTAAGATTGCATGACCAAAAAAAACAAAGGAAACCCTGAATGGAACAATGGATCAAAATAACCATTAGTAAATAAATCTGTTAAGTGCATGCCAAATTAATCCTTTCTAATTAAAAGCATTATCCAAAGCTTCCCATCTTATAAGGGGGGATTATTTAAGGGAAGGTGCTAAGTTCAGGGTGGGTCTTACATGTAAGAATACAATCCACACAAATTTCTAAGTGTCTAACAAAACTTGTTATTCCAGTGGCACGTACAACATTATATTAATATATGTAGGAAATAACCACTGGAAACCATTACTAAAACCATTTCTGTACCTACATGTGATAACAGACCATGCTTTCTACTGTTTCTGTTGTTTAACTACACAATTAACCACGAGGGATTTTATATCCGATTCCCCAACAACAAGATATCATGTGCTAAATAAAATGCAGGTGATTAACCACAGTTATTTACGCCTTCTTCCAACATTTCAAGTGGGGTTATTGTGCAGATAGAACATTGTAATAACACAAAGCATTGCATGGTCTGTTACCTTAACAAAATGAGTACAATTTCCATGTGGTGGGCCGTTAAAACAGTCCACAACATTTTGACCAATCAGAACATACATGTAGTATACTGATAAGCTAAATATATCGTCTTAGAAATGTGTATTAAATATCTGCCAGGAGGACAGCAGTTAAGTTTTTCTTCGCCAAAAATTGGAAATATGTGAATTCGCTCTTGTGCGACACGACCCTAAATGTAAATGAAAAAATGTGACAAAATATTCTGCAAGAAAACTTTCATTGAAATTTCCCCATAATACACTTATTGACACAAAAGAGACACTGATGCCAACATTGAATAAAACAATTTCCTTTGGCCAGAAAGTGACAAAATGGAATTCTTACATAGACTGACCACATCTGTATGCCCTCTATTTTTGGCAAATTATTTTGGTCTTTGGCTTTTAAATACCGACGCATTACAATCTTTATCTGGCTCTCAATCTCTCAACACTTTTGACCCCAGCAATTCAAGCTAATTCAAGACCATTCATTCAAAATAACTGACAATCTAAGAAAGTAACAAAAGCTCATTTCACAAAATACATTCCAAAGAAATAACGTCCAAAGTTGTGAGAAAAGCAAAACTCGAAGGGTGAACGAGACAAAACAAGAAGGAAAAATTATGCAACTGGCCTAGATTAGTTAAGTCACATCTAGATTTGGTTTTTATCAATCACTCTTCACCGACGAAACAAATTTTTAGAGCTAAACCTTGCCTGTGATTTTAATTAAACCAGATTGCCTCGATGCTTGGCATGTAACCAAAGAAAGACAGGCCTGAACACGCTTAAAAGTCGACAACGAAAGCAATTTCCTCATAACAGAGCCGAACTATCAGCGAAACAAGATACAGCTGTATGTCTCTCACAGATCAATACGAACTTGACGTGTCGTGATTCACAGTCAAGAAAACCAAATAAAACCACTTACGCTCTAGATCGATTCAGCGAACTATCTTCCTGATCTTCGTCAACGTCCTAAAAGTGTATCAATCAAATAAAAGGTCGGCACAAGGCAGAATTGTGCAGAAAACTTCACGACCATAAAACATGATCATGACAAAAGATACAAGATTGTCAACATCGACGAAGGTGTGTGCAAAAACTGCAGTTTACCGATTCCGTGCCTAAGCTCGTACATTCCGATGTCGACGGAGACCTCAACACAGTCACTAAAGACATATTGGACCGAGTATATCACATCGCCAAAGGCTACGACTGCAAAGTGCATCTAAATCACCGATCAAAATCCCGACAACAGTTTTGCTTGGGTCATGTCCAGCTTACGAAAATAAAAGATTTGGCCGCTACAGCCGCTACTGCGCATGCTCTTTGTTTGCAAGCCTCGTTTCAGCTAAATTTCTTGTTTTCGCGGCCTTTTCACACACTGTTAGCGTTGTTTACAAGACCTTACCAGAGCAATAAATCTTGGAAAGTCTCAGAGAGTAAATCGAGGTGCCACATCATGCCTTTCCGTCCATTTGTGAAGGCGAGTCGCCTGCGACAAGAAGATGACGGAGAACCGGCGAAAAGCACGCTTGACTGAACTCGCCCACCGGAAGTCAGCGTGACATAACCTTGTCATATTCCTTGTCATAACAATGCCCACGCGAGAACTTCAGTCGACGGGAAATGAACAATTTTAACCGCAAAAAACAAAAAGAAGGTGCCGTCTTCTCATTGTTTATGAATCCATACAAATGATTTCTCAGCTACGATCCACAAGTTCGTTCCCCGTTATTTTTCCTTGGCTTACTTCATCTGCGGTATGTCAAACAGATTTGCACGTGACAAAATTACCCGGGAGGGTACTTGAAATGATCTCATTGGAGCTTCTGGTAATGTCTACAGTCTACGTGAAAAAGTAACGCAATTCAATATCATCACAATTTGATAAGATCTTGTTCTCTTGCAATGGAGAACGTGTATTGCAAATATGTCCATCAGCTTGAATTAGAATCATTCAAAACATTCAACACCCGAATTACTATTTCATATTACAGAAGAACAAAATTAACTATGGGAAGATTAAAAGTCAACACTGATTTTTTGCTAAAGTTGCGGGGCTTGTTTTCTTCAAAATTGATTTAAAACGTTAAGAAATTCTGGCTATTTCTTACACGCAAACAACACGATATTTTTGCTTTATTTCCCTAACAACAAACCCTCGGAAGTTGTTATTCAGTGTTATCCCATTAACCAACTTCCTTCTTCTCTAATTCTGAAGTTTTGTGTCGCCATTGAACGGAAAACTAATCGTCTCAATTTAAAAACCGTGGCTGTAATGTTCGTTTGCCGGAAAAACGAAAATGTTTGAATTCCACTATTCTCTCTTCGCTCCCTTCCGAACCGGTAGTGATTCAAAATCAGCGAGCAATATACAGGGCAATATACAAGGCACGCCGGGAGGAATGTACTCACAGATACAACCTGCACGAAAGCTGACAGAATCTCGCGTAAACGTGTGTGATCGCTCGACACTGATGCACATTCAAGAGAACACGAAATAGACATAAAGCTATGATAAGAATGAAAACAATTGAACAGGCTTATTATAAGCGCTCCGGTGACCTTGGCATTGGGTACCAGTCCCTCCTTACGAGGAGGGGCGCGCACGTGGAGAGGTCATGTAAGAAGCTAGTGGGAGGGTATCCAATTAACAATGGCTTATACAGAGGGGCTCCACCCTAATGACCAAACCGTTACTATTGTATAAAACCATTGTTTTGGCGGAAAAGGTAGCACTGTGTTGAAAAAGGTAACGACACCTCTTTCACATTCCTTCAGAAGGTTACTTTTATAGAAAATGGTACGCCTTTAATATACAGGGATAATCTAAGTTAACTCCATCCCTTAGGGCAATTAAGGTCAGCTTTTCACCCACTCCAGTGTCAATTTTACTAATATTCGTTGCAGAAAACTGAAGATGGAATGTATGTATTCAGTACAAAAGTTTTCAGCATTTTTCTTTCAATGCACTTATTTTAGCACAGTAGACTTCCTTAATCTTAGTTTAGAGCTTAGCATGGCAGAGGGGTTTTAAACTTAAGTCTATTAGATCTTTACAGTTGACATATGTCACAGACTGAAAGTAAACAAAAACATTCGATTTACCTCAAGGACATTAATGTTTTATCGCAAAGGAACAATTGTTTGTACAGTGAGTTCGCCCGTTGCGTAAGTTGCGAGGTTGTAACGAGTTCTAATATTTTTCTTGCGTGACAAATTCCCATAGACCATTAAATTATTATAATCAATGTTGTTGTGATGTAATTCTGCTAGTTAACCAAAATAGCAGAGACCGGAAAAGTTTTAATTATGTCAGGAAGCAATCTATTGTCAGTAGAGTAAACAATAACTAGAGAAACGAAAAAACATTACTGACAAAGGTAAACAGAACGTGCCAATGTATTGATGTACTGTCGCTTTTGACGACATTGTACATCAAGCAGAAGGTATTTTATGTCAAATAAAATGCCTTCATTTCTGCTTGGAATATCAAAGAGAACATACGAGAAAATTACTTAGCAATTTTGAAGCCTGTTAAATTCAGTTCGCTTCGCGATTTCAAGTTTTTTCTTGTTCATTTCCGCCAAGGGTGAGGCGCGCGTGACCAGAGCGCGTGAACTTTTATAATTTGATCGAAGTTTCAATAAAAATTTCATTCCGTACGCGGTTTAGATATACAAAGCAGCCTTTTCAAAACTATACTGCATGTCGTGTTATAAAATAGTTGCCGACCTTAACGATGCCCAATTGCACAGTTCTTTGACCCTCTAAATCATCGAATTTGCCCGATCGTAAATTACCGAACAGCAGATACTGATATTATGACCTTCGCCTTCGGGTTTGCAAGTTGGTTACGCCTGTTATGCGAAATCAGATATCTCGCTTCGATCCCTAAAGTTTTTGCCAGATATAAACAAGCCGAAACAAAAGAAATTAAGCTGTATTATTGAACAAGCAAGGTCTTGAAACCTGCTAAGGAAATGAACCACTTCTCGATGACAATAAAAATAATTCTCTCTAGTAATACAATAATAATTGATCTTTTGACTATAAAAGGAAATTTTTCAACCTAGCTTTGTACAAGCAACGTTTAATCTTGAGCTTTGTTTTGCTAAGCAAGAGTCAAAATCCAGTCGTTTCCTTATTGTCCGCATACACCTCGATCGCTGACGAGAAAGACCCCAAATTGTGTATGTTTAGGCGTCCGATCGCCAGTGTGGCAAAGAAATATCTTACACAGGAATGTTCTGATTGCAGGCTGGTGTGCCTGGAGCACAAGGAAACCAAAAGAGTTGTGCTACGACGAGTTTACAGTGGACAACGATCACGAGCTTCGCGCAAATCTACTTGATATTCATAAACACGTACATTTCAGGAAAACGCACTCACCTTTTGGTAAAGAGTCGGAAATTCTTAGCCTTTTTCGCCGCCCGGCGAAATACTTGCAGAATTCCACGATTTCCAGAGGACATTGTTATCTTGTCTTTTCGAGCACTTTTATACTGTCATATCCTAAACTTGAGTGCGGTGTTCAGATAATCGCCGCGAATAATAATATTTTGAAATTCAAGTCCCACCGGGTTTAACCCAGTGGTAATGCGACCCGCTCATAAATTATGCCATTGTCGTGCGCAGAAACGGTTTATGTGAATACCGCGTGCCAAAATGTCTTCAAATCTGTCTTCTGGACCCGTAACAACGCTTTTCATAAACGTGCTCTTAAGCCACGATTCACTGATTCTAAGCTAATTATATTGTCGTTATAGGACGTTATGATTTGTTAATCCTAGTGGAAAGCCGTGTCAATATTTTAGCAACTACTTTAATTTATGTGCATATTTATTAGTTGTTCTAGTTCTGTGTCAATCACACACGATCAGAAAACACCGTGCCGAGTCGACATGATGAGGGATTTGCTTGTAACGTAACCTTTTATGGTCGAAATGCTCTGGTAAAATTTTTTTTTCTTATGAAATTAAATATCACATTATTTAAAAACTGACACTTATTTCCTTTTAGTTCGATTGTTATTTCCGCAAGGTCCGCAAGCCGAAATCTGAAAATCGGATCAAACCTTTTGCTCGAAATTTGTAGCGCAGAAGAAAAAAAACTCGATAAAATTTAACTGTGGAATAACAAAATCGATGGAAATTTCTTTTCTTTCATAACGTCTATATTGTGCGCTTCTTAACATATATATCTAATATACAAAGAAGGGTTTGGCGCAGGAGACATCGCAACCTGTTAGCTTCAGCTCTTTTAAATAGCAACGCCCCCTTAATTTTCAAGTCTTATTTAATGGGTTAGTTTTTGGTGTAATTGATATGGGAATTTTCACGCAAATCACTCGGATTTCGAAGATCACAAACGAAATCAAAATATACGTTAGCCTGCAAAACAGCCGAGAACTTGGTTCCCATTTGTTAGGCTAACCACGACGTCTCCCAGCTCCCGTCAACGAAACGTTCCAGGGAATAAAACTGGATTCGCACTTGACTTCGTCAGTTAAAACAAGCTCTCGACAACTCAAACTTCAACCTTACCTGCCAACCTTTTCCGCTCGTCCCCAGATTGCTCTCAACTCGCCTTGCAGTTTAAAGAACATGATAAGGACTTCTATATTTTCATAGCCGCATCAACAGTGCCGGGAAAGCGTGGAGAATTTCTCAGCTGAGATTAGACGCACTAGAATAATTTTTTTGATTAGTTCTGCTTGTTTCGATCGCGTACTGCCACAGTCAGGCTTGATCCGCGTCTTGCACGTACTAAAACTATTATGACAAAACTTGTTTACTACCGTGAGCTATAAAACAATGCCGTGACAGGTGAATATTTTAACGGCGCGCGTCACTCTTTAAATTAATCGAAACACAACATTGTACGATGTTTGCTTTGTATCCTTAGAAACGTCGCGTTTCGTTCTGTCGGAAACAATAAGTTTGAAGAAGAATTGTCGGTGTAGTCATACTGGAGAGCTTGTTTCGTCTGAATTGTCAAAAGGCTTAAGTGTAACAGGTGTCTGGGAGCCGGAGATGCACTCCAGTTTTAAAATGTAACAATGACAGAGCAATTTTTCTACTTCCGTATCACGTGCGTTGTCTTTTGAACAAAGATACGAACTAGTGAACGAAAGAAGAAAAATAAACGAACAAAAAATTGAATTGACCAACGAGAAGGAGGAACGAAAGTGGAAAAAAACTAAAGAACGAACGAGCGATCAAACTAAGGAACGGATGAAAGGATGAAACAGCAACAAAACAGAATATGATTTAGCCGACTGAGAGTTAAACTAGAACCAAGCGAATATCAGTTGTCAGTACACGAAACGGGATGTAGTGTTTTGCATGATGGAGTGAGATTGACCTCGTAATTCATGAGTGGTTTCGCGTGAGAGTCAAGTGTCAACTTATATAGTCCGTCAAATGCAATGCTCGCGGTACCTTTTAAATACTGATTGAGCGAAGCTTACTTGAGACGAGAGTGGTATTTGATACTTCACTACTTCATTATTAAAAATCCCAATTAAAACTCTCAACATTTAAAATCTAACCAAGAATTATTGTCAAACTGCTTAGAAGTTGTAGGTGCTGTGACTGAGAATCGATCAGATTCCCATCTTAGGCCATGTTCTTGAATACATTTTTTTTAATGTCAATAAGGAAATTTGAATACTTTTGGTTGAAATTTCCGTGTATCCACCATTATATGTCATAAATATAATATCAAAAATCAAATCAGCAACATTTATCATGTGTTATTTTTGGCGAGAGATCACATTTAGAGTTACCATGGCAATAACTGCATCGGTGCGATTACGTAGGACTGATAATTTGTATTCTTCGGACTACAGACAGACAAATGAAACGGAAGTTAAGAACCTCCTTACCTTGTGCATATATGCATATGACCTCGCACATCATGATCAATAAAATTCAAGACAGTCTACATTCCTAAGGCCGGGCAGAGCTTCCCTAGAGATCAGAAGAGCTAATGTCTAAATTGTTTTCCATTTTGCGGCATCGTCTCTGCATAAATTTAAAATCAGCATGGAGGGTAGTAGCTACTACAATTTATTTGGCAGGCACTTCCGCGTACGAACTCTACAAAATCAGTCCTGGTAGAGCGTAAGATTCGCTCGCTAGTTATTTCTCAGTTTAGGGATAGAATTTCTCCTACCTGGCCGGCACAGAGATAATGATATCAACACTTTTCGGCCCAGTGAGGTTTTATAACTTATATACAAGCTATTACATCATAACCTGTTCCAGGAGTTAAGTTAATCTTATTTATCTCTTGCCGCTTTCTATCTGCTCCTAACTAACTCAACAAGCTATTGTAAGTAGACTATTCATGACTATTACACCACACCTTTGTAGTAGCGATTCCCCGATGAGAGAATTACAGATACATTGAAGAACTGGAACAACAAAGGCCGAGAGCTTCGTGGAAACAGAACTCGCTGCCATATCAGTTCGATCAGAATACATGAGAATAACTGACCTTGTGAACTCTTTTTATCTTTTCAATCTCAATGCGGTTCGTTGGTCTTGTGACCGAGATGAAATTCAATCTACATTCAAAATAGATACTTCCTCATATTTTGCTCCTCCAGCAATAGTTTGGTTCCTTGAGGAGTTAGGGAGGAACTAAGTACAAAGTGAAATTTAATGCTTCGTTAGTAGGGACTATATAAATTCAACGTTAAAGCTTGAAGCTTAAAAACTTGAGAACACGTAATTTTCTGAAATTCAGCTAAAGGTGCTCTACCCTTAGTCAATGCCAATTGTGTGGCAATCATCATCATCATCGTCATTGTTTTCGAAATATTTGGGATTATCGAGTTTATTTTACGCACATAGTGAGGACACTCGAACCATGAAGACTTGAAATTTTCATTTTCAGTTTTTGATGAATATGCAATGAGAGATCTTCATAAAAACAAAAGGATAAGAGCTGCTAATGTGAAGGATTCTAATCCCTTTCGTTGGGTAATCAAAAAAGAAAAAAACAATGTGTAGTGTTCCTGGTTCGAGTGTCTTCACTGTAACACGCAGTGGTGGAGAACCCAGAAGTTTTCTTGGTTTTGGGGGTGAGGGGTAAGGGGCGTAGTAGAGTGACATGAAGCTCTGACAAGGGCTGGGCCCGCGCTGGGAGAGGAAAATTGAACTGTGACGTCTAACTGAAATGTGAACGACTGCATTGTGTATGATTTGGCAGGCATGGCGGGTGGAGCCAAATTATTTTATTACACCAAAAGAAAAAAGAAACCCCTTCAACGATGTTTATAAAAAGAAGCAATCACAAACTCAGACACACTATGGCAAATGTCCGGAGCCCGTATGTGTTAGAAAAATATATTGATCATTCAATATACAACTTGCTTCACTCATACTTAGTAAAATGTCTAAATGTAACAGTCTGTATGACGTCATCGTATCTTAAACTTGCACGGTGCACGAGTTTTAAATTACTCCTCGTAAACAAGAAACTAATGTAAACAGACGTCATCTTGTAAAGTTTTAAAGAAAGTTCGACAAGGAATTGAAAACTCGCTATAAAGGTAAATTAATGTTTTGATTTATTTTACTTCCCATAAAAAATGTAATGATATAATTGCCAATTAGGAAACTTTATTTCCCCGGAGATAGCTGCGTATTTTAGTGTTCTGGAAATACACAATAAAGCAATTCTACAAATACACCCCATCATTGACGACATCAATATTGATATTTAATTTCCCGCGAAATTGCATCTGGACGAAATAAAAACACTAATTATAACAGTGGAAACAAACCAAGTTTGAAGACAAGCGTTACACAGAAGTCTGATGTTCAGAGTCCATCCATATTGCTCGGAGCATCTCTCCCACAGTAACGAAAGTTACATCCGGGAGTTGGACCAAGCTTGTACACGTAGAATTCGCCACAATTCCGTACCAGTACTTTCCGGCGGTGGTTACAGCAGCCTGAGACATAATCACCAAAACAAACCATCCGCTCGACACACCCATCATCCTTATGGGGATGTGCGCCAAACAACCATCCGGGGTATTGCGTGTTACATCTGCCGGGGCCTGGGCACGCGATTGGCATTTGAGCTCCAGCGGCGCCGGAGATTCGGTACCAGCCCTCCGCTAGGTTGTTGTCGCATTTGCTTAGCAGTTGTCTGTTCATGAGGTTTCTGTCGTATTCTGTGAGGAGTCGGTAATGTTGGCATTCGTAAGCCACTAGTCCAACATTATAACCTACACAAGGAGACGACAGTGTGAATGACCCAGGTGTTGAATATTAATATGCATGCGCAGGCGCAAGTTTCTGCCATTCTGTTCAGTGTTGATAAAAACGTTACTGAGATAATGTCGATGTTATGGTGGCAAGAGAGATAATAGCAAGTCTAAGCTGAAGGACTAAATTAATTACATTTTATATAATATGTCAAATTATTCTCGCAGTTTGATTCATTCATACATTCATTCATTCATTCATTAGTTCTCACTTATGATCTATTGGAGGACAGACGCATACATGACGTTATTTACATTGGGTTTTGTTTCTTCATTATTATATAAAACAAATAGATTCCATGTTGCCGTGCGTCTGTTCAGTAACAGATCACAGAAGACGTCAAAATGTGGTAAGAACATCAGTGACACACTCGGCTATCGCCTCGCGTGCCACTTTTTCTGTTCTCACCACATTTTGACGTCATTTGTGATCTATTACTGATCTATTACACGGCAAGCTGGAATCTACTTGTTAAATAGCGTTGCCTCAACAGTGCTTTCTTTCTACTTACAATAGGGCTGTGTTCCACTCCATTTTCCATCTTTTCCACAGACTCTCGCGGACGATCCGTACAACATACACCCTGGATTACACGCAAACCTTACGATACTTCCCACGACGTTGTAACCGTCACTCAACTTGTAACCATCTACAGGATCTGCCAGTTCACGGCACTCTTTGAGCTCTTGAGAGAAAAGAATTTTAAAGAGGTTTGTCAAGAAATTAAATCACCTTTGAGTGGAAGGGGGCCGCTGTAATTGGCTAAGCTGTAGCGGCTCCCCTGGCCATTTTGTTTTGTTTTGCTGTCTGTTTTTTTTTTTTTTTTTTTTTTTTTTTTTTTTGCTTCCTCTTCTTTTTCTTTTTCTTTATGTGTAATAGTAGGCCGAAGCTTAATAAATAAATAAATAAATAAATAAATAAATAAATAAATAAATAAATAAATAAATAAATAAAAATAAATAAGAATCTCACAAATTAACTTACCAAGATAGAAAGAAACGAAAGAGTTGAACAGAAACGAAACATGGGTAGTTAAAGCTGGGGAAGATTTGAAAAGAATCACCAGGGACTAAAAATTTAAACAAGACTCGCGACGTAGCTTCTTCCGAACCGTGACGGAGTCCCTGCCACTGAGACCGTTTTTTCATTAAGCTTTTCATTGAAAAGTCCAGCTGCTGTTTCAAATTGAATCATTTCTTTTTGCTTGATTTAGATAAGGCAACGAACGTAACGATGAACTGAAGCAAGCGTGATATTCAAAAGAGGCTAAGGGCACCTAAGAAATAACCTGTCCTTTATGTAACAGCCAAGTCATTCAATCGTGATGTATAGGGCGTATCGAATAGATTTAACAAATTGTAAGATTGCTATACTACGAAAAGAAGAATCACCACAAGTATTATGGTATTTTGCACTGGTGTGCTAATTGGGGACACTATACACGAAGAAAAAAATATTGTAAAAATCCCAAATGGTTGGGAGGCTGACTACACCGAACAAAAATCCATCTAGTGGCAGGGAGGAGGATTTGAACCCGGGACTTCAGATTACGAGAGAAGTTCCAAGTCGTTTTGGTTGGAGTTATGCCGTAAAAGAAATTTAAGGGGACGGCATTTCAGGAGCACGAGTTTCTTGAAACAATTTCGAATATGGTCCAAAATGGATTACACTGGATATCAGAGCCTTTTCGTCTCCATCCATCCAAGTGTGTGGGTAAACCTATTATCATCTCATCATCTGTCCTCGTTGCGCCATGGGACACAAAAGCTTCTGTAGTCAAGAGCCAGTCTGAGGGGGCGACCAGCCCCCTGCAGACTTCCCAGAGCCCCCATTTGCCAGTTTGTTCGGGGTTCCTGATCGGCCTTCACAGCTACCGTAGCGGCCTCGGGACCTACGTCCCACTGAACTTCACCCTGACAGGCAGTCCCCTACTCCACTGTTACCCACATTCCACGAGCAAGGACGTTAGGGCCGGGAAACCTGTAATACCCAGGACAAAAGAATTGCATTTACTTACGAATCTGTGTTGTGTAAGAGAACGGCTCACTTCTCACAGCAGTTGCTCCAACACACTTATAGTCTCCCTGCTCAAGGGGTCGTAGACGTTCCAGGTTTAATTCTCCAATAACTTCATCGCCAACGATAATTGTTCTCGTTGGCATGGCAACGCCATCTTTGTACCACGTTATATTTGGCATAGGCACGCCTCGTGCAGAGCAGTTCACACGGACCGGAGTATCAAATTCATTTACTGTTACTACACTTGGAGGAATGACTTTTACCTCTACAGGTTCTAGGAAAAGGAGGCAATAGATAACGTGATTATGGACAGTTTTCACTCACGGGAGGGTTCTAACTTGTAACAAGTGAAGATCAAGGTAACCCCACATAAATATACCCAAGGTAATCCCTCTTAACTTATATTTAGACATGGTGTCCAGTTCTTTCGCGGATGTTACTCGCGAGTTGCGTCGATGTTTTCGTGGAGGATCTGGTTATGTTTCGTTTCGCTGTGGGGATGTATTCTTTTAACATCAAAGAACCAAAGGAGCTTCGGCCCTCGCTAATACATTCAATACATTTCGAAACTTTAATAGGAGTTTAAATAAGAGAAAAATTTCTCCTGCAAAAATAATAACAACTGAATGAACGGCAGAGAAATGAGCAGCCGAACGAGTGCAAAAGTCAAAAGTTTAGACTGACGCTCACCGCCCTACCAGCAAAAGACAGTTTTAGAAACAACGACGACAAGGCCAAGGAAAACGTGGATTAATAGTTAATTAATAGACTTTATAGTTAACCTACGAGTCTCTTCATAATTTGTATTCATTGAGTTTGTTTATCACTGCCAGAGATATGCCAAACAGAATATGCAACACAGCGTCAAAATTCGGAAAAGTAATTTCAAAAATTGGCCATCGTGGTCATTTCACGTTGTTGTTTTGTAAAGAACGGCAAAGAAATGAACAAAAAATTATAACGCACGCGGACACAGCCATTGTACTCGTTGCCATTACTGTTGTTCTTTGCTTACATTGTATATCTAATTTCCTAAAACAGAATGAACGGCCAAACGAACACAAAGCAAACGGAAGCCCAGTCGACCGAAAAGACGGCTGAGAGTGAAACGTTTTCTGAAAACCAAAACATATAAAATCACTCTTCACAACGTTTCCCGCCATTTCGTCTCGGGTAATTTCGAGAAAGTCGCTTGGGCTGTCCACGCATCGGGCGAGTAACATCCGCGGAAGAACTGGGTACCATGTCTAAAGATAACTTAAGAGGGATTACCTTGGATGTAAGGACTATATGGGGGATTCACTCTCTTATTTTGATCTTCTCTTGCTGGAAGTTAAATTCTGAGGATAAAAACCTAATGTGGGACCATCCAACTGAAAGCTTCGAGTAGTGCTTTTGTGTGAAACAATTTGTTTCAAATTCCTTCACGTGAAAATTTATACACTCATCGCTTCTTTAGAGGGCAATTTTACAATTTTGTCCAGCTTTGGTTATTTTAGAAATGGCTAGCCGGGAACCATTTCTGTCAAAGCTAATTTGCGGTTTGAAAATTTGGCTCATTTTTCACATCAAACAGTAACACAGAAGTCACAGATTCACAGAAAGTTATCCGACGTAACCTCGAATTTATTGTGACTACAGATCGAATTATAAGGGCATTGTTGATGTCTTTTAATTCTAACTTGGCTACGAGGCTTAGGGGAATAAAACAAAATATATTTATTATTCGTCCCGCATCCTCGATGCAATTTCTTTTGTTTTAGTTAGAAATTTCAGCAGTTAGAATTTTAACATATCGAAATTGACCTATGCGTGTAGATACTTTACTAGCGGATATCTTACCATAAGTTTGTACAGTGACCTCGGTACCTCCCATGACAGATCCAGCTGGAGTAGAGGCGTGGCACATGTAAATATCTTCATCCTCCTTAATAGGATTCTGTAAGTACAGGTTGTTATTTCGAATGTAGTGTCTGCCAAAGGGAAGCTCTTTGTTGCCTTGACGACGCCATTCCACTTTCGGTGGCGGAAACCCTTCCACGACGCATTTGAGTTCCGTGAGCTGTTCCGTGAAGGCCGTGACCTTTGGTTCTGGTGGTATGGTGAACACAGGCTCCGCTAACAAAGACAAACGTTTTAGAGTTAACTGCAGGACAAACGATGTACCTATAGTATAGTGTAATCGTGCAGTATCTCCTTGGCGGCAGCCTCTCAGGAGATGATCAAGGAGTCCATTAAGGTAAAGTTTACTCTGCATACGAGCCAAGTGGCCCGTCAGACCGGCAGTTATCTCCAGTTTCTGTGGCATGAAGCGACTAGAAGCTTTTCTGCTCCCTCGTGGAAGGGATGCTAGTTCGTCACCGGGTTACCCCCCAGTATTAAATTCGCCTGTGCCCAGTTATGTAACTGTGTTTTGCCCAAGGACTCAACACTATGTCCCCGGCCTGGGCTCGAACCCGGACCGCTCGATCCGGTGTCGAGCGTGTTAACCATGAAACCATCGCGCCTCCCTAAGACGTCCAGTGGTATGATCTTAAGTTAAAAAAACAGGACTCAAAAGGCTGGGATGAATCAATCAAAGTACTTCGACAGCTTCTTTTCACTTTTTACATCTGATAACTTGCTCGTAAGCACTTACTTGCGACGACGATTTCAATGTCAGCGGTGTCCGTACCCAAAAAGTTACTTGCCCTGCACGTCCAGTTCCCGGTGTCCTCTGGGAGCGCGTTTTCCAAGACGAAGTGACTTCCGATGACAGCTCTCCCGCTGGTCTTTTTTGCCCAGATTATTTCTGGTTTAGGTGTTCCTTGAGCAGAGCATTGAAATTGTATCGAGTCACCCTTCGTGGCTGTGTATGATTTTGGAGGTCGAATAGTAATGTTGGGCTTAGCTAAACAATGAAAAAAAAAAAAAAATATCGTTTTATCATTTTATTTTAGCATATCTGGGACCGTGGGAAATAACCAAAACACATTATGGAATAATTTGACCAGAATAAAACGGGAAACCTTCAGCACAATAAAAGGAGAAATCCCTTCCTCCACACATATCATCTTCGCTGTTGGTTTATACGATAACTGCAGAATTCTCGCGCGCTCATAGGTTAATTTTCATTGTCAATATTAGCGGACAGACACATTCATAATTTATGCCCGCAAACGCCAACGAGCGAGATCGGACAATTTGACAATTTGATCTCGTAAAAAAAATAAAATGATGTCAGTTTTTCGTGCGTCTGTCCTGTTATTGACAATGAATTTAGTCATAACATTGTGAAAGTACTCTGCAGATCCGCAGCTACTTTGACAATGTTATGAAGAAATTTATGTTTGATAACAGGTCAGACGCATGAAAAACTGACGTCAATTTGTTAAATAAAACCTATTTTTCTTTCAAACTATAATCACATGATTCTTTTTCTCGATATAAGGAATAAAAACTCACTGAATCCTTCAAAGGATGGTGCTTTTTCCTTCGGTTCCTTCGGCTCCTTCTCCTTGTTTTCTTCTTTTGGAGGCCGCCCCGGGGGGCCAGGCAAACCTCGTGATCCGCGTTGACCACGACTTCCAGGGGGTCCGGGAGGCCCGGGAAGCCCATTAGAACCCGGTGAACCTGGGGAGCCTGGAGGACCGGGAGATCCGGCTGCCCCTGCGGGACCCGACGCACCCGGCATACCCGGGGGTCCGTTTTGGCCTTGGTTACCAGGAGGACCGGCCGGACCCACCGGACCCACCGGACCCTGGATTCCCTGGGGGCCTGGTGGACCAGGGATTGCCTTTACATCTGTTAGGAGTCAGAATTTTAAACATCACTACGTATTTTCTAAGAATCAGTGCATGTTTACATCTAAAAAGAAATCAAACCATGGACAATGCTGAAATTCAGGATCGTTTACGCAAACGTTACTCTCTTGCAAACACAATTAATTACAAGTCTACGAGAAAAAAAAGCTTCAAGGATTCATCAAGTTCATCTGGTTATGATTAAAATTTAATGTATCACATGTCTGCAGTGAACCAGAAGAATTTTAGTTATGAACAAGTAAAGGAAGGTAGAAGAATTGAAGGGCGAAGGATTGGCCAGTGAGAAGGATTTGAGAATACAGACAGGAAGGCATAAATCATAGCACGGAATGGCGCGGGATAGCTTGGTAGGCATCGCAGCGTTCGGTTTTGCTTGGCATGGCTTTTGCATAGCATGAAAAGGCATAGCATGGTAAAGGATAGCATGGCACAGCAAGGCTTTCATTGATTGGCTTTATTCGCATGATTTTATAATACAGAGGAAATAATGTATCATATCACGCCTTGGCATTGTGCCAGAGCTTGGAGTGCAAGCGCATCGCAAAGCATAGCACGCACAGCATTGTTTGTTCCCGGGGGACTCCTATATAGAAAGGAAGGGGGTGTTCGTCGTTCCTTTTAGGGACTAAAAAGCGGTTTTGGTAACTCTTGTGGTGTTAAGCCTCAAGAGGTTCACGGCGGGAGCTTTCGCGGTAACTTTTAGAGTATGGGACCGAAAATATATGACAGGAGATAATTTGTTGTTTTAGAATTGGTACCGCTCAGAGGTGGAAACGATTTCAAGCCGCGCCCACAAACAGGATCTTGGTTCCTCTTAGGGGTTCTTTTCAAAATTTCCGACGAGCACCCCCGTCCTTTTCATATGGAAGTCCCTCGCCCGGGTGTTTGGTTTGGTTTGGCTTAGCATGGCTTTATCACAGCATGAAAAGTCATAGCTTGGTGAAGGATAGCAAGGCTTTCATTGCTTGCTTTATGCACATGATTTTATAATTTAAAGTGTATGGTACGTCATAGCATGGCATGGCAGTCTGGCAGGGCTGTGAGTTGCAGAGCATCGCAAAGCATGGGGTGGCATGGCAAGATATCTGCTCCGATGAAGCGAAACTTTTTTACATTGGTCGGTTGCTTATATCTGTGCATTAGGTTTTGTACTTTGTGCTGCCCATTTGACTGATGTGCAAAGATAACACGAAACATGGTGTTTGGATCGGATTTGGGTAGAGTTCTAAAAAGTATTTCCCGATACCATTTCCCGTATGTCAGTTTTATGGCAAGAAATTTCTCTTGCTTATGACTTCGTTGTTCCTGTCTCCAATCAACAATGTGGAAGGTTGATCAGCGGCATTTAATTTATTTCTGAACCATCAATCTGTTAACAAATAATGCCAGTTCAAAGATTTGCTTAGCAACGCAACTACAACTAGGGTATGTTGGAATTGGCATTGATACATCTCACAGACAGGTTCTTGATCCAATTGTTTCCAGATGGAGTTCAGTGGAATTTAGATCGAAGTGTGCAAAAAAAACCCCATGAAGCAGCCTCCCCTACGGAGGTCACTCAATTGACATTTCAAATACCGGTTGAATGCTGGTAACCACTGAGCTATAAAAGACTAGATGGTACAACTAGCTACAACTAAGCTCATATGTAGTAGGAGGAGTGTTGAGAAGTACGCAGTCGCAGTCTTGACAAACAATACGATGAGGAGTCTCACTTTTTCTTCAGCAAAAACCAGAAAAAAGCATCACTTTCCAGAGATTGAGGTAACTTCGATTCTCTTTGACGGCTGACGGCGGAAAAATGAACTCACCTTGACCGGTGTTTCTCAGGCGCGAGGTCACCACCTCGTTGATTTTTGCGTTCAGATCACTCCCATCTAAGGAAAGGTTACATACAAGAAACATGCAAAAGCATGCAGACATGCAATGAAACTTTCATCACATTTATCGTGCAACATGCAAGTAAACTAGCAGCATGCTCGTGCTCTTATACATGCAATATTCAAAGCGCCTACTGAGGTCAATCAAACCGTGCAAATTATACATTCATGCTACATGCACTTAGGAAGGATTAACATGCAATATGCAGGTAAACCTGCATAATATAAAAAGGAATTAACTTATGTAAACACAAACTATTTAACGACTCTAAATGCAAAAATGTAACAGGCAAACGACATACAGTTATTAAACGTTCATAATGCTATAAACAGGTAAAGCTGTACAGCAGGCACGCACATTTATTTGGTTCAACAACAAATGACATATAACCTGATGACTTGGGTCATTTATGACTTTCACTCATGAAGCTAGTATATAAAACATATATAAAAACATCACTTAAGCCAGTGAAACACAAACAAATTACAAGCAAATATCTGAAAGAAGAGCACTTCACACGTGCAGCACATGGCCCACAATCGTTAAACATACGTAACAGAACATGTATATACGCGACATGGCATGCACATTACATTAAGACCACACGATGCATGCAGTTTAAAGTGTATATGCAACTCACATAGAGCACGATTTATGCGAGTCTCTTACCAAAAGGACAACAAACATGCAGACATAAATTTTGGAGTGTAATGGGGACGTACAGACAGTATAAAGCATGCAACACACATTAAACAACACATGCAATCATTTATCTTGAAATTAGCAGGGACGTGTATGTCGTAATACATGCAATACGACATGTAAACAATATGCAAGCAAGCATTGCAAAATATGCAAGGAACGTATATCTTTATACATGCAATAAGACATGCAGTTATACATGTAATACGACTTGAAAACAATATGCAAACATGCATCAGAAGATATGCTAAGGTCGTATATTCCGTTATAGGTGCAATAAGACATGCAGAAAACATACAAACATGCATTTTAAAATATGCAAAGGACGCATATGCCGTTATACATGCAATAAGACATGCAAACAATATACAAACATGCATTACAAAATATGCAAGGAAAGTATACTCCGTTGTACGTGCAGTAAGACATGCAATTATACATGCAATACGACATGCAAACAATGTGGAAACATGCATCACAAAATATGCAAGGAAAGTATATCTTTATATATGCAATAAGACATGCAATTATACATGCAATACGACTTGCAAACAATATGCAAACATGCATTACAAGATATGCTAAGGTCGCATATTCCGTTATACGTGCAATAAGACGTGCAGAAAACATTCAAACATGCATTTTAAAATATGCAAAGGACGTATATGCCGTTATACATGCAATAAGACATGCAAACAATATGCAAACATGCATTACAAAATACACAAGGAACGTATACTCCGTTGTACACGCGATAAGACATGTAAAAGGCATGCAAACATGCATTACAAAATATGTAAAGGACGTATACCATTATACATGCAATAAGACATGCAATTACACATGAAATAAAACACGCACTAAACATTCAAACATGCATTTCAAAATATGCAAAGGACGTATATGCCGTTATTCATGCAACAAGACATGCAAATAATATACAAATATAGATTACAAAACATGTAAGGGACGTATACTCGTTGTACATGCAATAAGACATTTAAAAAGCATGCAAACATGCATTACAAAATATGTAAAGGACATATATTCCGTTATACATGCAATAAGACATGCAAACAATATGCAAACATGCACTACAAAATATGCATGGAACGTATACTCCGTTGTACATGCAATAAGACACGTAAAAAGCATGCAAACATGCATTACAAAATATGCAAAGGACATATATTCCGTTACACATGCAATAAGACATGCAATTACACATGCAAACATGCATTGCAAAATATGTAAGAGACGTATATTCTTTTATATGTGCAATGAGACATGCAGAAAACATTCAAACATGCATTTTAAAATATGCAAGGTTGGTGTCATTTTTCTTAAAAAATATACAGTATTTTCATTGCCTTGCTGCTTTTTCCTTGGCAATCCTTGATCCCTCTGAATTGTTAAGCCGTAATGTGAATTATGAAATGTGGATTAAACAAAACAACACCGTCATACAATATCTACCACATCATACTCACCAACATACTTATCTACGTAAACCTTAACAAAGCTCTGAATAGTGCGGTTGTCAGCAGCCGACTTTGATTGCGGTTGTGAAGAAGAAAGATTGAGTCCACCTTAAACGCAAAACAGAAACGTGATATGATGATGATGATGATGATGACGATGATGATGATGAAGATGGTGATGATGGTGATGATGGTAATAATGTCGATGCTCCCAAACAACTTAATTTAATATCTCTTTTAGAGTTTGGCACCGCTCACAAATAAATTTTATTTTTTACGGTTTCATTTTTCTTAATATTTTATTATTTATTTTTCAGTACTTTACCTTATAAAATGTATGTAAATAACCCGTATAGTGTAAATAAAGAACTGAATTGAGAGTTGTACATGCAATTCTCACAGCCTGATAAAAACGAAGACTCTAAGTCAGTTAAAAGAGGCCATGATGTTGAAAATCATAAACTTATTTAAAGAGGCAGAGAAACAGCACAGCCACTGCTGTACTTAGCTCTTATTAACCGAGCAGGAGGTCTGTATGGGAGAATCTTGACCGAGGTCGTGAGTACAGACCGAACGCAGTGAGGTCTGTACATACGACCGAGGTCAAGATTCTCCCATACAGACCGACTAAACTCGGTTAATAAGATGTTTATTATATGGCAAACTAGAAAAATTTAATTTGTTTAATGTAACTGGGTTGTACTAGTCGACATTTTGCTTACAAACGGCGATGAGCCGAACTTAATTCTGCCAAAGTTTGCTCATCAGTCTTTTGGCACTTCCATAAATAAATATTGTTAGGAGAAAATAGTCCATATTTTTGCATTTTAGTTTGCAAACGTTTTCACCGCAAAATGAAACCGGTCTAGATGGGAAAATCTAGACCGCTTTCAATATCGATTTCAACCAATCAAATTCATGAATTCGGTAGTTCCCAGTCCTTGTGAGACACAGCAATATAATAATACAGTATACTAACCGACATATTCGTCTACATAAGCTTCCACAAAGTTCTGGATGGTCCGGTTGTCAGGCACTTGTGAGGAAGGAAACTCTCGTTCACCTAAAGTTGAAAAAAAGAGACATCAAGGACTGACAAGATGTCACAACCTTATGAAATAAACGAAAGGAACACAGCCATGGCATTCCACAGGCTGAAATGAACAGCTGATTCGTTATCTAAATCTGTAACTTAAATATGAACACAAAGAACACAGTCGTGTGATATTATACAGTAAACCCACCTATATACTTATCTACGTAAGACTCTACAAAGCTCTGAATGGTGAGGTTATTAGGTTCAGACGAGGAAAGATTTAGTCCAGCTTGAATGAAAAAGAAAATAGCAATACATATGGAAGGATGTTAGGTCATATGACAATCTTAATAAACATAAACACAAACAACAAGGACATGTAGCATTCCGTATTATACTAACCTATATACTTATGTACATAATCCTTCACAAAGTTCTGGATTGTTCGATTATTAGGCGATTGTGGTTGCAGTTCTGACGAGGTTGACAGATTGAGTCCGCCTTGAATAAAAAAAGAATCGAATTCAGGTGAAAGGACATCTTCATCTTAAAAGATATAAACACAAACAACAGTCATGTGGCGTTCCGCATTGTACTAACCTATGTATTCATCTACGTAATCCTTTACAAAGTTCTGGATAGTTCTGTTATTTGAAGGTTGTAGTTGCAGTTCTGACGAGGAAAAATTGAGCTCACCTTGGATAGAAAAGAAAACAGTGTCGGTAAACTGATGTTTAAGTCTTGGAACATTATTACTGATAAACTTGTTCGAAGATTAACTTAAACGTAACAGCACAAGTAGAGTTATATGGTATTTCACTGTCCATCTTTTTACTCTGTAATTATTTATAAGAGGGTCACTGGTTTTTCAGTCACTGTTGTTCTGTGGTACCCTCGATAAATAAAGTTGATTATGATGATGACTACTATTACTATTAGTATTACTATTACTGTTACTGTTACTGTTACTATTACTCTTATTGTTATTATTATTACTATTACTATTATTATTGTTATTGTTATTATTATTATCATTATTATTATTATTATTATTATTATTATTATTATTACTGTGCCACTCACTTATATGTTCATCGACGAAAGCTTTGACAAAGTTCTGGATAGTGCGGTTATCAGGCACTTGTGGCCGTAGTTGAGGTTGTGATGAGGAGAAGTTGAGTTCACCTTGAATAGAAAAAAACAAAGGACAATCAGTTCAAGTGAAAAGCTATAAGGAAATGCCAACCTTTCCAATGATTAACACAAACAAAATAGCCATGGCGTTCTGCGGTATACTCACTGACGTATTCATCCACATAATCCTTTACAAAGGTCTGGATTGTGCGGTTATTAGGCGGTTGTGGTTGCGACGAAGAAAGGTTGAGACCGTCTTAAATAGAAAAGCAGCAAAGGGGAATCCATGTTACAATGAGTTAAATATAATCGACCGAAGTGAACAGTTTCTTTAAAGATTAAAACAAATAATACAGTCAGGTTATACAAACCTATATACTCGTCCACATAATCCCTAACAAAACTCTGGATTGTGCGATTATCAGGTCCTAGTTGCGCTTGCGGGGAGGTAAGATTGAGGTAATCTTAAACAGAAAAAAGAAATACAAAATCCAGGAGAAGGAATGTCGTAAATAATAAACTCATTTAAAGATTAAAGCAGAAAAATAATGTCGGGCTACATGCCGCAGTATGCCCACCTAGGTACTGGTCTACATATGCCTCGGAAACTTCCTGGATAGTACGGTTATTCGGCGATAGTAGTCGTGGCTTTGATGAGGAAAGATTGAATCCATCTTAAACAAAAAAATTCAGAAACAACTAGACGATCAAAAGGGATGCTACAATTTAAGAAATGTTTTAATTTGTTCAACAATAAGCAATTCAGACAAGTGGCTTACCACAGGATACCCACCTATATACCTATCAACATAAGCTTCCACAAACTTCTGGATCGTGCGATTATTAGACGGTTGTAGTTGCGGTAGTGACGAAGAAACATTGTGCGCATCTTAAAAAAAAGAAAGAGTAGTTGACTGGGAGGAATAAAATAATATATAAGTATTTGAAGACTATCAAAGCAATTAGACCACGTCTAGTGTACTTACCTAGATAAGCTTCTACAAAACTCTGGAGGGTTCTGTTGTTTGGCGGTTGTGGTGATTGTAAGGAAGAAAGATTGAGTTCACCTTGAATAGGGAAAGAAAGCATGTCCAAGTGAAAAGGTGTCGTAACCTTAGAAAAAATGTAACCTTGCATTCATACGACCTTTTACAGTATGCTTACCGACGTATTCATCCACATAATCTTTTACAAAGTTCTGAATAGTGCGGTTATCTGGCAGTACGTGTGGTTGCATTTGTGGCGAGGAAATATTCAGTCCGCCTGAAAGAAAAATATTGAGTGGTATCAGCATTTATCAGCATTTATCAGTATATAATATCAAAAATATATACTTCAATCAGGCGAGCGTGGTTGTGGTTTTGGCGAAGAAAGGTCGAGCCCAGCTGAAAACAAGGCATCAAAAAATTTTGAAATAATGAGATGGGTTAGAAAGGTGAGATGTAGATTTAGCCTAAAATAATTAAATCAAAGATACGGTCATGCGGTATAACACAGGATACCTACCCACATACTCGTCTACGTAATCCTTTACAAAGTTTTGAACAGTGCGGTTATCCAGTGGCTGTGGTTGTGTTTGTGACGAGGAAAAGTTAAGTCCACCTTAAATCAAAGAAAACACAGAGAAATGAAGTCAACGTAAAAGTTTTCGATAATCGTAGAAAAAAACATCGAGGGATGCACACGAAACATAAATGTTGCATGCCACAGGATACCTACCCACATAATCATCGACATAACCCATCACAATGTCCTGGATGGTGCGGTTATCTAGAAGCTGTGGTCGCATTTCTGATGAGGTTAAATTGAGTCCATCTTGAAAGACAGAAAGGAAAGAGACATTCAGCAGGGAGAATATTATAAACTTAGCAGATAAAAACTTGTGCAAGGATTTAATTGATAACACAAATAATGGTCAGCTTGGATACCACAGCATACCCACCTACAAACGTCTCTACATAATCCTTAACATAGCTCTGGATAGTACGGTTTTCAATAGTTGGTGATTGCGACTGTGGCGAGCTGATATTAAGACCATCTTTAAAGGAAAAAGGAAAGAAAAATGTGGGTGAAGCGACGTTAGAATTTTGGAGCGATAAACTTGTTAAAAATTTAACACAAATAACACCGTCAGTCCTATGCAACAGTTTGTTACGCGATTTATTGGCACAAGTAAACCTTAGAAAAGTTCTATTTACTAAGGTTACCAGTATTGATTAGTTCAGTGTGATTGCAGTTGAGCAGAATTCATCTAACGTGTCAGAAAGCAACAAAAACAAAGTTGCACACACCCACATACTCATCCACATATTCCTTTACTAAGTTCTGGATAATGCGGTTATCAAGCGGTCGAGGTTGTGACTGTGACGAGGAAAAGTTAAGTCCACCTTAAATCAATAAAAATACATAGAAAAGAAGTCAGCGTCAAACGATTTCGATAAATGGAGTTCTTTTAACATTGAGTACTGCAAGCGATGCAGACATGTTGCATGCCACAGGATACCTACCCGCATACTCGTCGACATAATCCATTACAATGTTCCGGATAGTGCGGTTATCTAGAAGTTGCTGTCGCATCTCTGATGAGGTTAAATTGAGTCCAACTTAAAAAAAGAAAATAAAAAGACATTCAGCAGGGAGGATATTATAACCTCAGCAGATAAAAACTAGTTCAAAGATTTAATTAATAACCCAAATAATGGTCAAGTTGGATACCACAGCATACCCACCTACAAACTTCTTGACATAAGCCTTAACATAGTTCTGAATAGTGCGGTTTTCAGTGGTTGGTGATTGTGGTGAGCTGATATTTAGACCATCTTCAAGGAAAAAAGGAAAGAAAAACGTGGGTGAAGCGATGTTATAGTGTTGGAACTATGGAACTTGTTAAAATTTAACACAAACAACACTGTCAGTGCCATGCCGCAGTTTGCTAAGTGATTTATTAGCACAAGTAATTCTTGAGAAAGTTCTAGGTGCGACGGTTACCAGTATTGATCAGTTCAGTATGACTGCAGTTGTGAAGAGTCCATCCAGCGTGCAAAAAAGCAACAACAAAAAAAAATGGCATGACAAAGTTGTACGTACCCACATACTCATTCACATAATCCTTTACAAAGTTCTGGATAGTTTGGATATCAGTCCTCTGTGATGAGGAAATATTGAGTGCAACTTGATTGAAGAAAGAGAACAAAATATATAAGAGAACATACTTACAAATTCAAGTCATAACAAAACAGTACCATACGTGACTTGGAAATGTATATTACTCACCCACGTACTTGTCTACGTAAACCTTTACAAAGTTCTGAATAGTGCGGTTATCAGGCGGTCGTGCTTTCGGCTGTGATGAGGAAATATTGAGTGCACCTTGAAAGTAAGAGAACAGAACATCCACGTGAGAGGGTATTTCTTGGAGTATACTTAGATATTCAGTATTTAGATAGCAGTACACTCACGTGACTTGTGAAAGTTTACCCACCCACATAGTTGTCTACAAAATCTCTTACAAAGCTCTGGATAGTATGGTTACCAGGCAGCTGCAGTTGTGCTAGTGATAAGGTCACATTGAGTCCACCTTGAAAGGAAAAAGAGAGAAGTGAGAACTGCAAAGCGCTATTAGACAACCATGGAAATAGCGCTTTATCAATAGACCCAATAAAGCATTACTTTTAAAGAATTGAAAGTGTGCCCTAGTACAATTTTAGATAAAGGAAAATTGCTCCAAAATACCAACATGTGTAATAAGTCAAGTGGCAAAAGAGCGGTTTTTAACTGAGTGTCGTAAAACCAAAACCAAAGTCATCACTCTGACCAATCACAAAGTCACAAACAATACAGTGAACCAATCAAAACTCGAAATGATATAAAAATTACTTGTAGCTGTCGCGAAGCCCGGAAAAACATGTGCGAGCGATTCACGATTTTACTTCCGATTGGATAAAAAGAGGGGTGAGTTTTGTAAGCCAATCGTGTAGCGTGGTTGATGCAAAGTCAATTACTTTTCGGAACTCACATGAAAACCGCATACAATACTTCCCTACATGCTTATCCACATCAAGCTAGCCTTTACAAAGTTTTGGATAGTGCGATTAATAGGCTGCTGAGGTTGTAGTTGTGATAAAGAAAAGTTTAGTTCACTTTTGTGGAATAAAATTAAATCCAATTAAATTCTTAAAATTCTTAAAATCTCGTCGAAGATTTTGGCAAACAACATAATTATGTGACAAGCCACATAACAGTTATACTCACCAATATAATTATCAACATAATCCTCAACAAAGTTCTGGAAGTTGCTCTTATTACTCGCCTGTGACGAGGAAAGATTGAGTCCATCTGAATAGAAAGAGAGTGGTATCAACGTGGAAGGATGTAATAATTATAATTATAAAATATTTAAGATAGTACACACGCGCTCATTGGTCGACAGGCGTGTTTGGGTTAAAGTATGTAAACCTCGCAATTTGAGAAATATTTTGTAAAAGCAATAGAGGACTTTTTTCCGTGGTTAGATAACCTCATCTTAGGGTGCGTTCCTTTGAGGTGATCTGGATCAGGATCAGTGATCCAAGATCACATGGATTATGTTACATCAAAGGAACCGGTGAATCCACTCTGGTCACGGATTCATCGGCGCCTTTGATGCACCATGATCCGAGTGATCTTGGATCACTGATCTTGATCCAGATCACCCCAAAGGAACGCTCCCTTAATTAACACTCGAGGAGGGAGGTTGGGAGAACTCTGGCAAGTTATGTAAGCCCTCTATTGCGTTATTTGCATAACTGTCTCGAATTCTCCCAAGCCCCTTTGTCGATAATATAGATGAGGCTACGGAAAACGTCCTCTATTACTTAACCTTAAAATCTTAGATAACAAATGCAACAAATTCGACTTCCATACCAGAGTATACGCACCTATATATTCATCTACATAATCCTCTATAAAGTCCTGGATAGTGCGGTTGTCAGGCGTTTCTGATTTCAGTTTTGAAGAGGAAAGATTGAGTCCATCTTGAACAAAAAGAAGGGTTGTCATTAACGCGAATAATCACATAGGTCTAATCTTCGTTTAGCACATTCAACGAAATCCTTTGGTATTCCCCAGTACACTCACCCATGTAGTTATCAACGTACGCTTCTAGAAAGCTTTGGATAGAAAAGTTATCTGGCAGCTGTGGTTGCGTCTGTGAAGAAGAAATATTTAGTCCGCCTGAAATAAAAATATTGAGTTGTATTAGTGGTATCAACATCTACAGGTATGCTATATCAAAAAAAAAAAAAAAAAATTACAAACTTTAATGAATGAGTTGAGGCAAACAACGCAGTGACGTGGCTTGCCACAGTACACCTACCAACATATTCATCCACATAGTCCTTTACAAAGTTCTGGATAGTGTGGTTATCAGGTACTTGTGGCTGCAACTGTGACGAAGAAATATTCAGTCCGCCTGAAATAAAAATATCGAGTGGTATCTAATTAGCATTTATCATTATTTATCAAAGATATTTACTTCAATAAAGTACTTTTAAGTGCTTAAAAACAGCACAGTGATGTGGCTTGCCACAACCTACCAACATATTCGTCCACATAATCCTTTACAAAGTTCTGTACAGTGCTGTTATCTGGCACTTGTGTTTGTGACTGTGACGAAGAAATATTCAGTCCGTCTACATGAAATAAAAATATTGATTGGTATCAGCATTTATCAGTATATAATATCAAAGATATATACTTCAATAAAGCACATGAACAACAAAGTGGCTTGCCACAGTAAACCTACCCACGTACTCGTCAACATAATCTTTTACAAAGCTCTGGATTGTGCGGTTATTCAGTGGCTGAGGCTGTGGTTGTGACGAGGAAATATTTAGTCCGCCTAAAATAAGAATAGTTAGTGGTTTCAACATTTACAGATATATAATCCCCAAAGAATATAGACTTAATGAATCACCCAAACAACACAGTGATGTGGCTTGCCACAGTATACCTACCCATATACTGGTCGACATAATCCTTTACAAAGTCCTGGATAGTGCGGTTATCAGGTGGTAGTGGTTGTGCTTGTGACGAGGAAACGTTAAGTCCACCTTTACTCAAAAAAAAAATATAGAAATGAAGTCATCATAAAAGGTTTTGATAATCGTAGAAAACATGAAGTTGTTTTAACAATGAGTGATCCAAACGACACAGAAATGTGCATGGCACAGGTTACCTACCCACATACTCGTCCACATAATCCTTAACAAAGCTCTGGATAGTGCGATTATCCAGTGGTTGAGGTTGCGGTTGTGACGAGGAAAAATTTAATCGATCTGAAATAAAAGCAGTGCTCTCTTAAAGAAATTTCATAAACTTGTAAAATATGAATTTGATCAATGCATATGATGAACACAAGCACTGTATACTAACCAACATATTCATTTACATAATCCTCAACAAAGTTCTGAATAGCGCGGTTATCAGGCGATTGTGTCAAGGAAAGATTGAGTCCAGCTAAAAACATAACGAAAGGAAGTGCAACATTGGAAATCTCAGAAATTATTTAATTATTTAAAAAAAGCAGAAAAGATCAGTAATACTCCTCACAGAATTAGTCAAACGACATATGCATATTTGTGTAGCGCTTTCACAGGATATACCCACCAATGTATTTGTCTACATAACTCTGTACTAAGTTTTGTATAGTGATGTTGCCGGGCGGTTGTGGTTGCGCTTGTGTCGAGGAGAGATTTAATCCAGCTAAAACAGAAAAGAATGTAAAATGAAGTTGTATCAAAGTCAAAGGATGTTATAATCTTAGAAATGAGGCAATAATTCAAAGGCAAGCCTACACAGTGAAGCCTACCCACCTACATACGCATCTACGTAAGTTTTTACAAAGTTCTGAATAGTGCGGTTATCTGGCGGTTGTGACGAGGAAAGATTGAGACCACCTGAAATGGCAAAAGAAGACGTGGTATTAACTTGAAAGGATATCAAAGTCGTAGAAATAACAAACTGTTTCAATGATCAACACAGAAATCACAGTGTTGTATAGCTACCAACAAATTCTTCTAGATGAGCTTTAACAACGGTCTGTATAGTGCGGTTATTTGGTGACTGTGGTTGCACCTGCGCCAGGGAAAGATTGAGTCCACCTGAAATAAAAATACAAATAAGTGTTGTCGGTCTCAAAGAATATCACATAAAAACTCGTAGGAGAAATAAGCTTGGTCAAAGATTAACACAAGCCAAGAGAAGCCAAATAGTCATTTGGCGTCAGTTATCGACTTACTGACATATTCATCCACATAATCCTCCACAAAGTTCTGGATAGTGCGGTTATCAGGCGGTGGTGTTTGCGATTGCGAGGAGGAAAAATTGAGCCCAGCTATTAAAGAAAAGGGCTAAGGTATTAGAAATCTTGGATGTTACAAAATTGTTCAACGAAGAACGCAAAGGGCACAGTGAATAAAGTGAATAAAGTGAATAAAGCAAAGAGCATTTGTTATTTGTTTTTAAATCTCAAGCTCATTCAGTGGTAAAATAGAAAAGCCACAGTCAAATGGCATGGCACTATACAACTTTCTAACATAAAGAAAATTTATTCTTACAGAGAATAAATGATTTTATGCAACTAGCTACGCCAGTTAATATTTGACTAGTAAGAGTCAGGTTACATACAGGACTCTTAGTTATGAGTACTTAAATCAATGCAGGCCAGGTTTCAGGCCCCTTTTTCTCCAACTTCGGGACAAAAACGTTTTTCCCATCCTATTCCCTCCCAGGGCGGTTAGTTAAGGAGTGGTCTCAACGGGTTAACATAGCGGGTTTGCCCTCACCTTTGCTGGAAATAAATCACGATTCTAGAAAAATATAATTCATTTGTTTTGTTAGCAAATAAACGGCCACGATTGTGGCCAAAATATGGCAAAGTCTTCATCCCATTTTCTTGAAGTGTTCCCAGCAAACAGACCTACACCTTGGTAATGCGCTCTTTGAGTTTAAGGCACAGAGCGAGAAGCATAAAGATGTAAAACTTAAAGCACGTTCAGTGCACAGTCGTTATATGAACCATACAAGTCTCCTAGGATACTGTAAAGCAGAAATGAAATAAAAAAACAAGCTTTCCAATAGTAAGATCTAAATCTAAATATACTACAAGCCAACGGCCTTGTATTTGAGGAAGGGGTGGGGGAGGCGTATTATCGGAAGTTCAAGTACCTACCCAGGTACTGGTCGACAAAATCCTTCACAAAGATTTGAACAGTGCGGTTATCTGGAGGCTGCGGTTGTGGTTGTGACGATGAAAAGTTGAGTCCATCTAGAATAAATTATAAGTGACATCAGGTAAAGCATGTTTGATTACAACCTTACAAAGTGCGGCTATATGGTTAAGGCGGTTAATGAAAAACACAGTCAAATCTGGCGTTCCACAATATACTTACCGACATATTCATCCACATAATCCTTTACAAAGCTCTGGATAGTAAGATTATCAGGCGGTTGACGTTGTGGGTGGGACGAGGAAAGATTGAGTCCAACTTAAAAAGACGAGACGACGTTACAAAAAATAACTATAATATCAAACATTAGCACAAACGGAAAAGTCGCGCCGAATGCCAAAGCATACCAACCCGTATAATTATCAATATAAGCCTTCACGAGGAAAAGCTATAACGAGGAAGCGCTGAGTTCACCGTAAAGGAGAAAAATAGAATTGGTATTCAAGTAACGTGTTTTGAAAGTTTAGGAGAGACAGAGTCGTCCAAGTGTAACACGAGCAATAATTCGTTTGGTAGGCTATACACACCCGTGTAGCTACAATCCAAGGCAAAAGTCTTGGGACACTTCACCTCATCTGACTTTCGCTTCCAACGCTAATGTAATGTTGATTTTTATTTATCCAACTGCTTGACAATATTTCACCTTTGTTTAGGGGAAGGGAGTTTCGGAAAATTAACGAATGACCTGAAGGACTTTTGTCTCGCATTGTATTAAGACTAAACTGAGATCTAAATAAGGGTAAAGGAGGTTGGAATTGTGGTTGTGACTCTGAAAAATTGAGTCCACTTTGCGGAATGAAAAACCGGGACAAGACATTGACGTGAAATGATTTTATAAGTACAAACATTAACACGAACAACACAATCCTCACCAACATACTCATCTACATGGGCTTTTACAAAACCCTCGATTGTACGGTTGTTGGGCAGTTGTGACAAGGAAAGACTGAGCTCCCCTTTTTAAATAAAAAAGGAGAAATGTCAACATGAACGCATGCACAATCACATAAATTGATAAAAACTTCAATCCGAATTAACACCAAACACGCTCACATGGCGCTCTAAAGTATACTTACTGATGTATTCATCAACATAATCCTTTACAAAGTTCTGGATAGTGCTGTTATCAGGCGACTGTGATTGTAGCTGTGACGAGGAAAAGTTAAGTCCACCTTAAATTGATAAAAATACATAGAAATGAAGTCAACGTCAAAAGTTCCGATAATCGTAGAAAACATGAAGTTGTTTTAAACCACTCAGTCCACCTTTAATGAAATCAGAGTGAAATGCTGTTATAAACTTTAAGGATTAAAAGTTCTTTAACGCCTTCTTTTGTCACATGACTAAGATAAAACACCAAAACCAAAGTGTTTTGGGATGCCACAGTGCACTCACCTACATATCTGTCTACATAAGCTTCTACAAAGTTCTGGATGGTCCGGTTATTAAGCAGTTGTGGTTGTGTTTGAGATGAGGAAAGATTGAGTCCATCTTTACAAAAACGAAAAGAAAAGGGATACTTAGGTGGAGAAAAAGTGATGCCATAATATAGTGGAAACTGAAGTTTGGTCTAAGGTTAATAGAGAAATTCATGGTTTGGTATGCCACAGGATACCCACTTATAAGCTTATCGACGTACGCTTCTACAAAACCCTTGATAGTGCGGTTATCTGGCAGCTGTGACGAGGAAAAATTGAGTTCACCTAAAATGAAAGAAAAATTGAAGTGACACACAAGGATGCCGTAACCTTGTGAAAATATAACATGCACCTTTAACAACCACAAACTGGATAGTCACGTGATATTCCTCTTACCTGGATGCTGTAGAGTCTGTTGTTTGTGAAAGAGAAAAGCTTGTTAAAAGTAATGAGGTCTAAGCCGAGTTTACGTGCAGCGTTGTTCTTTTTTCTCTCATACTTTTTCTAAGATAATCATGCTACGTATTTAAGCAGGCATCAATTCATACATCTTCAAGCAGCTCATGCACTCATGCATTGCAATTCACGCTGTTCTTGCAAATCATCTCACGGTGCAATTAACGAGTGATTCATGCATTGCAAGGTGCAATTAAGTATTCATGTATTGCATGCCTTCGAAACAATTCATGCTGTTCATGCAAATTAAGATGTAATTCATGTATTGCAAGGTACAATTAAGTATTCATGCATTGCATGCCTTCCAAACAATTCACGCTGTCCATACAAATTAAGAAGTAATTCATGCATTTCAAGGTGCAGTTAAGTATTCTTGCATTGCATGCCTTCCAACAATTCATGCTGTCCATAAAATTTAAGAAGTAATTCATACATTGCAAAGGGCAATTAAGTATTCATGCATTGTGTGCCTTCCAAACAATTCATGCTGCCCATGCAAATTAAGAAGTAATTCATGCATCACGACGTGCAATTAAGTATTCATGTATTGAATGCCTTCCAAACAATTCATGCTGTCCATACAAATTAAAAAGTAATTCATGCATTACAAGGTGCATTAAGTATTCGTGCATTGCATTCCTTCCAAACAATTCATGCTGTTCATACAAATTACGAAGTAATTCACGCATTGCAAGGCGCGACTAAGTACTCATGCATCGCATGCCTTCCAACAATTCATGCTGCCCATGCAAATTAAGAAGTAATTCATGCATCACAACGTGCAATTAAGTATTTATGCATTGCATGCCTTCCAAACAATTCATGCTGCCCAAGCAAATTAAAAAGTAATTTTTGCATTACAAGGTGCAATTAAGTATTTATGCATTGCATGCCTTTCAAGCAATTCATGCTACCCATACAAATTAAGAAGTAATTCTTGCATTACAAGGTGCAATTAAGTAATTCTTGCATTGCAAGCCTTCCAACAGTTCATGCTGTCCATGCAAATTAAGAAGTAATTTATGCATTGCAAGGTAGAATTAAAGATTCATGCATTGCATGCCTTCTAAATAATTCATGCTGTCCATGCAAATTAAGGAGTAATTCATGCATTGCGAGGTGTAATTAAGTATTTATGCATTGCATGCCTTCCAACAACTCATGCTATCCATACAAATTAATAAGTAATTCATGCATTTCAAGGCGCAATTTAGTATTCATGCATGGCAACCTTCCAAACAATTCATACTGCCCATGCAAGTTAAGAAGTAATTCATGCATCACAACGTACAATTAAGTATTCATGTATTGCATGCCTTCCAAACAATTCATGCTATCCATACAAATTAAGAAGTAATTCATGCATCACAACGTGCAATTAAGTATTCATGTATTGCATGCCTTCCAAACAATTCATGCTGCCCATGCAAATTAAGAAGTAATTCATGCATCACAACGTGCAATTCGGTATTCATGTATTGCATGCCTTCCAAACAATTCATGCTATCCATACAAATTAAGAAGTAATTCATGCATCACAACGTGCAATTAAG
The DNA here is from genome assembly GCF_042242905.1 of Orbicella faveolata. Lineage (NCBI taxonomy): Eukaryota > Metazoa > Cnidaria > Anthozoa > Scleractinia > Merulinidae > Orbicella > Orbicella faveolata. The sequence goes on along the minus strand of NW_028301577.1, from coordinate 23,630,863 downwards.
TATTCTTGTATTGCATGCCTTCCAAACAATTCATGCTGCCCATGCAAATTAAGAAGTAATTCATGCATTGCAAAGTGCAATTAAATATTCATGCATTGCATGTCTTTTAAACAATTCATGCAAATTAAAAAGTAATTCATGCATCGCAAGGTGCAAATAGGTATTCATGCATTGTATGCTTTCTAACTATTCATGAAAATTAAGAAGTAATTTATGCATTGCAAGGTGGAATTAAGTATTCATGCATTGTATGCCTTCCAACAATTCATGCTGCCCATGCAAATTAAGAAGTAATTCATGCATCGCAAGGTGCAATGAAGTATTTTTGCAATGCATGCCTTCCAAACGATTCATGCGGTCCATGCAAATCATACAATCCATGCAACTTAAGTAGTTCATACAGTGATGCTTTCATGCAAATTCTCTGGTCTTGTTTTTAGCCCCTCATACGCTCAGTTTCTTTATGTATATGTTTACGTGCAGCGACGTCAAAAGTATATTTAAAATCGGTGTTCGAAAATGACATATTATTTAAACTTGCGTGCGTCGACAGCAATAGATAGCGCGTCGATAGCTGCAAAACCTACATTAGGAAAACACGTAGAAGGAAATTTTAAAATTTACTCAGCGGGTCTACTATCACTTCATTTCAGGTAACTTTGTGTCGTGGGTAGAAATTGTGGAAGACAGAAGAAACGAAAAGGAAACAATGAAGAAGAGAAAAGTGTGCCAATATATGATTCTGTTGGAAACAGTTCAAACTAAACTGAGAAGAGAAACACAAGTAACAGGATCTCCTCAACTCACCTTACCCGGAAGCTTGATTGCTGATCTCGCATTCAAACCAAATCGTGGAATGAAGTTAGCATTCGTATCTAAGTGACAACATGTTGGTTATAAAATCTTGCTTACCGGAGTCTCCTTTGCCTTCAAAATACTTTATTAATGATCGAGACACGGACTCGTTCACGAAAGTCTCCAGAGGAGTCTGGTCACCTGATGACGAGGCGCCTGGCACAAACATGGGACCTGGAAACAGAAAGAGAAAAAGTTCTTCAAATTTAATGGCCATGGTTCCGAGGGGAGACTCCTATATAAAATGGTCGGAGATGCTCGTTGCCTCGCTTAGAAAACCTTAGGAGTATAAATCACGGATTCACTTAGGGTGTTCATGACGAAACGCCACTATTTTTAGCTGTCAAATTATCTTTTAGGGTGTACTCGAAGACATAATAATAATAAACGGACGCTCTTATTTTCGTTTGAGGCTCGAGTTTCACCGTCCTCTCAGGTTCAGTCTGCTTTCGCAGGCTCCTTTCCTGAACAGCGGCTAGTAATCGAGCGAAATCAAAGGCCCTATGCCCGGGCTGCCTCGTGTCACTTGTTTAGTGCGAAGAAATCCGCTACCAAACCAAACGAGTGTAATGCAAGGGTAACGCTAGATCAAGTAGACAGGAACAGCTTCACTTCCATCAATTTTACGAATAAAATTCGATCTGGCTCGATTCGACCCTTACGGACAATTATTTTTTGTAATTCATACCTGTCTGCTTATTCTCGGAAAGAGCACATTATATGGTAGTTTTTAATCGACGCATTGTGATCCCTAGAAAATTTCGTATTAAAATGTTAAGGGTTGCATTTAGTTTTTTGGGACTTCAGTATTTACAACCCTTATCAAAAGGGTTTTCTAAAACAGATTGTCACACAGTTTAGAATTCGATGTCTTCCATTTCAGGAATGTTTATGCGACTCTGTATTTAAGCCAATTTTAAGCTTAAATCTGTTGTTTGTTGCTTTATTTCATGGATTGAAATGGTACTGATATCAGAGGAAAATAAACCCAGTCAGCGAGAATACGTTCCCGGGTAATTCACGTATTGCTTCAAACCTGTGTTATTCCGGATGTACACAGGCTAATCTCATGCAAAAAATAAAATGTAAAGTAAACGGAATGCAAGTGCTATACTTCCGGTAGCATTACGAATGCAATGCGATTTGCCTGATGCCCTTGCTCTGAACCATGGTGATATATAACATACAGTGAGATATTGATCATATACCTAACATTTAAGTTTTGTGAGTTATAACTATTTCCTTATTTGCAGAAAATGTGCTTTCAGTTAGAGGTTAGTTTTTAATCCACACATTGTGAACTTTAGATTTTTTTGCGTGACTTAAACCCGTCACTTCAAGGTTTCAAGCCTGTTATTTGTTGTCAAATTTGATTTAAACACAAGCGAGTTGCGTGAACGGGGCGCTCGGACACTAACAAAATAAAATGGTAAAAACAGCCTGTCACAAATAGCTACAAATGCTTGAGTCTCTCAGGGTTACATCCCAGTCCTCGTTAAATCTGTGCAAAGTGGTTGAAAGTCGTATTTCCAAAATTAATAGCACCAAACGCCGTCAAGTCATCGCCGGTTTTATACCGGTCTTTCGTAGCCAAAATTGATTAATCCGCAACCACGCATCACATACAGGAATCTTACATTAGGAACGCAAACAATGGTTACCACAGGAATCTCCTACACAGGAATGTACGAACTGAGCTCATATCCGTGTCCACGTGACATTGGTCACGTGCACGCGAGGCAAAAACCGCCTATTTCCTTTTAAGGGGTATCTTTCAGGGGTCAAAAAAGCTTTAGTCACACCCAGATTGGTCTCCTTCAGAGGTTTAATTCAAATTTTTCGACGAGCATCCCCACCTTTTCATATGGGAGTGCGTTCCCGGGCATACAAGCTTCTGTTTTAATTTTAGTGGAGTTACTTCGTCACCGTGCTTACATATGCATTGCGATTCAGTAGAGGAATTGTCAAACGCAAAAGTCCTCTTCGAGAGCAGTGTAGAGAACAAATGGTTCTGATTGGAAATAAGCTTGCGATCATTTATTCGACGAGAAAAAAAAAAAAAAAAAAAAAAGAGCGCCTGATCGCAGATTAATTAGAAATTGGAACGTTACACGAGGGCACAATCATTTGTAAGTGTGCTATAACAAAACTCACTCCACTGCCTTTATATACAACTGCCCTACATGGAATGAAGGAATGAAGTCATTTTGTTAAGTTCTGAAGTTGTCTTTCGAGTCATTCTGTTCATTCCTTTACCTTAGGTTGTAAATAAAATCTTGAACAAACCAACAGTCCCTACAATGCAGTAAAACAAAAACCCATTGCAAGAGCAAGACAATGCTAAAATTGCGTGGCGTACCGAAAGATTCCCGCGCGAATGATCCAAGAAACTGCTGGATGGTCCGATTCATTTCCCCACTCGCTACTCCACCTCCTACAGAGCCTGGAAACAAGAATAACGTATTTAGTGTTTTTAATTAGACGAAAGTGCTTTGGGACATGCGAGACATACGAAGGTACTTCTAGCTGACGTAAAAATGGGAATAGTAATCTAATCGATAACGTTTACATCAGGCTCCAGTAGTTCAAAGTGTGGATAACGCTGTGCATAACACACTAAATATCGATTTGTCCAGAGCAACTGGGGCCACAGTGTCGCACATCGACATATGGGTTGGATAAAGTTGGTATCTGTTGCAAATTTTATCTAAAAAGATAGCCCGGGTACATGTGTGCAGATGTGACTACCAGTGCAAAGTTAATCAAGGTCGTTCTTGAAATGTAATGCAGTGGCTGAGTTGTTCGAAAGCCGGTTACTGACGCTAACCCAGGATTAAAAGTTAACCGAAGTATTTATTTTGTGGTATAAAAACATTTTTTTATGTTTATGTTTTGTGTAGTTTGAGATTATATAAACTCAAAACTGAAGGCGAGACAATTTTAACAGAAAAACTCATCGAAGAGTTACAAAACTGAAGCCTGCGTTGTGTATATAAACTGCGATGATCAATCATGTCTTCATATCTTTCTCCGCAGTTTAAATATGTGATCTTTCATGTATTCACTTTCATAATCAACGTAAGTAGCTCATGGTATGTAAATGTTGCATGTCAATGTAAATCAAGGCTGTAAGATAGTGCTTTTTTGTGTAAGTAGCGTACAGTAAGTTTGCTGTATGTAATGCGTAGATTTATAATATATGTGGACTGTAATGCGTCTTGTGGTCTTTTCCACTCGATTGCTGATCGCGCATTCTAACCAAAACGTGGAATGAAATTAGTGTTTATTTCTAAGTGACTACATGTTGGCTACAAAATCTTGCTTACCGGAGTCTCCTTTGCCTTCAAAATACGTTATTAATGATCGAGACACGGACTCGTTCACGAAAGTCTCCAGAGGAGTCAGGTCACCTGGTGACGAGGCCCCTGGCACAAACATGGGACCTGGAAACAGAAAGAGGAGTAGTTCTTTCAATTTAAATGTCCATGCTTGATATGAAAGTCCCGGGGGGGGGGGTGACTCCCATATAAAAAGGTCGGGGTCGCTCGTTGTCTCTCTTAGGAAACTTTAGGGGATGTAAATCAAGGATTCTGATCTCACTTGAAGTGTTCACGACGAAACGCCACTATTTTTAGCTGTCAAGGTATCTTTTAGGGTGCGCTCGAAGAAATAACAATAAATAAATTCTCTTGTTTCCGTTTTCAGGGTCGATTTCCACCGTGCTTTCGAGTCCGGTCTACTTACGTGGGCTGCTTTCCTAAACAGCGGTTGGTAATCGAGCGGAATCAAAGGCCCTATGTCTGGGCTGCCTCGTGTCACTTGTTTAGTGCGAAGAAATCCACTGCCAAACCAAACGAGTGTAATGCAAGGGTAACACTAGATCAAGTAGACAAGAAAACTTTCAAGGTTTCTAACAAAACCCAATGCAAGACAATGCTAAAATTGTGTGGCGTACCGAAAGATTCCCGCGCAAATGATCCAAGAAACTGCTGGATGGTCCGATTCATTTCCCCACTCGCTACTCCACCTCTTGCTGAGCCTGGAAACAAAAATAACGTGTTCAGTGTTTCTAATTAGACGAAAGTGCTTTGGGACATGCGAGACATACGAAGGTACTTCTAGCTGACGTAATAATGGGGATGAAAATCTAATCAATAACGTTTACATCAAGCTCCAGTTGTTCAAAGTGTGGATAACGCTATGCATTGTATAACACACTAAACTGCGATTTGTCCAGAGCAACTGGGCCATAGTGTCGCACATCGACATATGGGTTGGATAAAGCTGCTATCTGTTGCAAATTTTATCTAGAAAGATAGCCCGGGTACATGTGTGCAGATGTGACTACCAGTACAAAGTTAATCAAGATCGTTCTTGAAATGTAATGCAGTGGCTGAGTTGTTCGAAAGCCGGTTACTGACGCTAACCCAGGATTGAAAGTTAACCGAAGCATTTATTTTGTGGTGTAAAAACATTTTTTGATGTTTATGTTTTGTGTAGTTTGAGATTATATAAACTCAAAACTGAAGGCCAGATAATTTAAACAGAAAAACTCACCGAAGAGTTACAAAACTGACGCTTGCGTTGTGTATATAAACTGCGATGATTAATCATGTCCTCATATCTTTCTCCGCAGTTTAAATATATGATCTTTCATATATTCACTTTTATAATCAACATAAGTAGCTCATGGTATGCAAATATTGCATGTCAATGTAAATCAAGGCTGTAAGATAGTGTTTTTTGGTGTAAGTAGCGTACAGTAAGTTTGCTGTATGTAATGCGTAGATTTATAATATATGTAGACTGTAATGCATCTTGTGGTCTTTTCCACTCGATTGCTGATCGCGCATTCTAACCAAAACGTGGAATGAAATTAGCGTTTATTTCTAAGTGACTACATGTTGGCTACAAAATCTTGCTTACCGGAGTCTCCGTTACCTTCAAAATACGTTATTAATGATCGAGACACGGACTCGTTCACGAAAGTCTCCAGAGGAGTCAGGTCACCTGGTGACGAGGCCCCTGGCACAAACATGGGACCTGGAAACAGAAAGAGGAGTGGTTCTTTCAATTTAAATGTCCATGCTTGACATGAAAGTCCCGGGGGGGGGGGTGACTCCCATATAAAAAGGTCGGGGTTGCTCGTTGTCTCTCTTAGGAAACTTTAGGGCATGTAGATCAAGGATTCTGATCTCACTTGAAGTGTTCACGACGAAACGCCACTATTTTTAGCTGGCAAAGTATTTTTTAGGGTGCGTTCGAAGAAATAATAATAAATAAATTCTCTTATTTCCGTTTTCAGGGTCGATTTCCACCGTGCTTTCGAGTCCGGTCTACTTACGCGGGCTGCTTTCCTAAAAAGTAGTTGGTAATCGAGCGAAATCAAAGGCCCTATGTCTGGGCTGCCTCGTGTCACTTGTTTAGTGCGAAGAAATCCACCGCCAAACCAAACGAGTGTAATGCAAGGGTAACACTAGATCAAGTAGACAAGAAAACTTTCAAGGTTTCTAACAAAACCCAATGCAAGACAATGCTAAAATTGCGTGGTGTACCGAAAGATTCCCGCGCAAAGGATCCAAGAAACTGCTGGATGGTCCGATTCATTTCCCCACTCGCTACTCCACCTATTGCTGAGCCTGGAAACAAAAATAACGTGTTCAGTGTTTCTAATTAAACAAAAGTGCTTTGGGACATGCGAGACATACGAAGGTACCTCTAGCTGACGTAATAATGGGGATGAAAATCTAATCAATGACGTTTACATCAGGCTCCAGTTGTTCAAAGTGTGGATAACGCTATGCATTGTATAACACACTAAACTGCGATTTGTCCAGAGCAACTGGGGCCACAGTGTCGCACATCGACATATGGGTTGGATAAAGCTGCTATCTGTTGCAAATTTTACCTAAAAAGATAGCCCGGGTACATGTGTGCAGATGTGACTACCAGTACAAAGTTAATCAAGATCGTTCTTGAAATGTAATGCAGTGGCTGAGTTGTTCGAAAGCCGGTTACTGACGCTAACTCAAGATTGAAAGTTAACCGAAGCATTTATTTTGTGGTGTAAAAACATTTTTTGATGTTTATGTTTTGTGTAGTTTGAGATTATATAAACTCAAAACTGAAGGCCAGATAATTTAAACAGAAAAACTCACCGAAGAGTTACAAAACTGACGCTTGCGTTGTGTATATAAACTGCGATGATTAATCATGTCCTCAAATCTTTCTCCGCAGTTTAAATATATGATCTTTCATATATTCACTTTCATAATCAACATAAGTAGCTTATGGTATGTAAATATTGCATGTCAATGTAAATCAAGGCTGTAAGATAGTGTTTTTTGTGTAAGTAGCGTACAGTAAGTTTGCTGTATGTAATGCGTAGATTTATAATATATGTAGACTGTAATGCGTCTTGTGGTCTTTTCCACTCGATTGCTGATCGCGCATTCTAACCAAAACGTGGAATGAAATTAGCGTTTATTTCTAAGTGACTACATGTTGGCTACAAAATCTTGCTTACCGGAGTCTCCTTTGCCTTCAAAATACGTTATTAATGATCGAGACACGGACTCGTTCACGAAAGTCTCCAGAGGAGTCAGGTCACCTGGTGACGAGGCCCCTGGCACAAACATGGGACCTGGAAACAGAAAGAGGAGTGGTTCTTTCAATTTAAATGTCCATGCTTGACATGAAAGTCCGGGGGGTGGGGGGTGACTCCCATATAAAAAGGTCCGGGTTGCTCGTTGTCTCTCTTAGGAAACTTTAGGGCATGTAGATCAAGGATTCTGATCTCACTTGAAGTGTTCACGACGAAACGCCACTATTTTTAGCTGGCAAAGTATTTTTTAGGGTGCGTTCGAAGAAATAATAATAAATAAATTCTCTTGTTTCCGTTTTCAGGGTCGATTTCCACCGTGCTTTCGAGTCCGGTCTACTTACGCGGGCTGCTTTCCTAAACAGCGGTTGGTAATCGAGCGAAATCAAAGGCCCTATGTCTGGGCTGCCTCGTGTCACTTGTTTAGTGCGAAGAAATCCACCGCCAAACCAAACGAGTGTAATGCAAGGGTAACACTAGATCAAGTAGACAAGAAAACTTTCAAGGTTTCTAACAAAACCCAATGCAAGACAATGCAAAAATTGCGTGGCGTACCGAAAGATTCCCGCGCAAATGATCCAAGAAACTGCTGGATGGTCCGATTCATTTCCCCACTCGCTACTCCACCTATTGCTGAGCCTGGAAACAAAAATAACGAGTTCAGTGTTTCTAATTAGACGAAAGTGCTTTGGGACATGCGAGACATACGAAGGTACCTCTAGCTGACGTAATAATGGGGATGAAAATCTAATCAATAACGTTTACATCAGGCTCCAGTTGTTCAAAGTGTGGATAACGCTGTGTATCGTATAACACACTAAATATCGATTTGTCCAGAGCAACTGGGGCCACAGTGTCGCACATCGACATATGGGTTGGATAAAGTTGGTATCTGTTGCAAATTTTATCTAGAAAGATAGCCCGGGTACATGTGTGCAGATGTGACTACCAGTGCAAAGTTAATCAAGGTCGTTATCGAAATGTAATGCAGTGGCTGAGTTGTTCGAAAGGCGGTTAACGCTAACCCAGGATTGAAAGTTAACCGAAGTATTTATTTTGTGGTATAAAAACATTTTTTGATGTTTATGTTTTGTGTAGTTTGAGATTATGTAAACTCAAAACTGAAGGCGAGACAATTTAAACAGAAAGACTCCCCGAAGAGTTACAAAACTGAAGCTTAAGTTGTGTATATAACTTCGATGATCAATCATGTCTTCATATCTTTCTCCGCAGTTTAAATATGTGATCTTTCATGTATTCACTTTCATAATCAACGTAAGTAGCTTATGGTATGCAAATGTTGCATGTCAATGAAAATCAAGGCTGTAAGATAGTACTTTTTTTGTGTAAGTAGCGTACTGTAAGTTTGCTGTATATGCGTAGATTTATAATATATGTAGACTTTAATGCGTATTGTGGTCTTATCCACTCACCTTACCCGGCAGCTTGACTGCTGATCGCGCATTCTAACCAAAGCGTGGAATGAAGTTGGCATTTATATCTAAGTGACTATATGTTGGTTACAAAATCTTGTTTACCTGAGTCTCCTTTGCCTTCAAAATACTTTATTAATGATCGAGACACGGACTCGTTCACGAAAGTCTCCAGAGGAGTCTGGTCACCTAGTGACGAGGCCCCTGGCATAAACATGGGACCTGGAAACAGAAAGAGAAATGGTTCATTCAATTTAAATGTCCATGGTTTGACATGCAAGCTCCGCCCATATAAAAAGGTCGGGGTTGCTCGTTGTCTCTCTTAGGAAACTTAAGGGGGTGTAAATCAAAGATTCTGATCTCACTTAAAGTGTTCACGACGAAACACCACTATTTTGAGCTGTCAGAGTATCTTTTAGGGTGCGCACGAAGAAATAATAATAAATAAATTCTCTTATTTCCGTTTTTAGGCTCGATTTCCACCGTGCTTTCGAGTCCGGTCTACTTACGCGGGCTGCTTTCCTAAACAGCCGCTGGTAATCGAGCGAAATCAAAGACCCTATGTCTGGGCTGCCTCGTGTCACTTGTTTAGTGCGAAGAAATCCACTACCAAACCAAACGAGTGTAATGCAAGGGTAACACTAGATCAAGTAGACGGGAACATTTTCGCTTTCATTAATTTTATGAATAAAATTCGATCTGGCCCAATTCGACCCTTACCGACAATTAATTTTTGTAAATTATACCTGTCTGCTTACTTTTGGAAAGTGCACATTATATGGTAGTTTTTAATCGACTCATTGTGATGTCTAGATATTTCTTATAAAAATGTAAAGGTTGCATTTAGTTTTTTGGGGACTTCAGTATTTACAACTCTTTATCAAAAGGGTTTTCTAAAAGAGATTGTTACACAATTTAGAATTCGATGTCTTCCATTTCAGGAACGTTTACGCGACTCTGTATTTAAGTCAATTTTAAGCTTAAGTCTGTTGTTTGTTGCTTTATTTCATGGATTGAAATGATACAAATATCAGAGGAATAGAAACCCCGTCAGCGAAGAATAAGTTCTGGGTAGTTCACGTATTCCTTCAAACCTGTGTCATTCTGAATGTACACAGGCTAATCTCATGCTTAAAATAAAACGTAAAGTAAATTGACAGAATGCAAGTGCTACACTTCCGGTAGCATTACGAATGCAATACGATATGGCCTGATGTCCTGATCTCCTGATCTGACCCATGGTGGTATATAATATACAGTGAGATATTGATCATATAACTAACATTTAAGTTTTGTGAGTTATACCTGTTTGCTTATAGGCAGAAAATGCACTTGCAGTTAGAAGTTAGTTCTTAATCCACACATTGTCAACTTTAGATTTTCTTGCGTGGCTTAACTCCGTCACTTCAAGGTTTTAAGCTGCTATGTGTTGTCAAATTTGATTTACACACAAGCGAGTTGCGTGAACCGGGCGCTCGGACACTAACAAAATAAAATGCTAAAAACAGCCTGTCACAAATAGCTACAAATGCTTGAGTCTCCCAGGGCTGCATCCCAGTCCTCATAGAAAAAAAAAAAAAAAAAAAAAAAAAATATAATAATACACTTTTTTTTTTAAATAATAGGAATGTTTATTGTGACAAAAACTAGAGCTAAACTTTACAAAATGCTATAATATTTACATAATTTGATGTCTGTTAAACCTGTAAAACATGTTTCCGTATCTAATCATGATATCATGGTTACTACAACTAATACTAATACTACTATCATCATCATAACATTAATTAACATGTTCCATACAAATTGGTATATACAAGGTAAAAGTAAGTAAAAGAAATAAACAATTAAAACCTATTTCAACAGTGTTTACATAATGGCTCCCTCCTGGGTTTCAACGTCAATATCGGTATATTACAAGGTACTAAAAGTAAATAAAAGAAATAAACTATTAAAACCTATTTCAACAGTGTTTACATAATGGCTCCCTCTTGGGTTTCAACGTCAATATCGGTATATTACAAGGTAAAAGTAAATAAAAGAAATAAACTATTAAAACCTATTTCGACAGTGTTTACATAATGGCTCCCTCCTGGGTTTCAACGTCAATATCAATGTTCTTAAAGTCACAAAAGGCTTTCCTTCTAGCTCTTGAACCTCTTAGGCAGATTAGTGCGGATCTTAGTAAAGCGAAGGATGTCCTTGCTCTTATCCAGGAGATTGTTTTAGCATAATGTTCTCCTTTCTTGATGGAGATCAGCTGCGCCAGTCTGGAATGGTATTGCAAGCACTCGTTTCCCATGCCGCCTGTTGACGTGAAAATAAGGGGTGTAAAAGTTCCTTGTTCGATATCCAAAACCCTCCTCGCGTAAAGGCGCTTCTTCTCGTTCTCATGATTGCGGTATATCTGTTGGAGCTCTAGGTCCCTATACGAATCAGCATTAGGGTGACAAACCCTCACGTCAAAGAATGCTGATCGTTGGTTCTCCCAGAACCCGCGCGCATGAATATCTAATCTTGCATCTGGAGCTCGATTAGAACCTCTTCCCAGCTGTTCACCCGAGATGTCTTGCAGGACAGGCTCAATCTCAACATCGGTACAAACCATATTCAGGAGTTCGGCTTCTAAGTCCCTCAGCTCATTGTGACGTTGGTTAACGAACCCACCTCTCTTGCATATCATTGCGTGGTCCACTGTAAAAACATCACCGCATACACAGGTGGAGGGGATATCATCAACCGGCCAATCGTAGCGCAGTTTGATTGCATCGCGGAACTCTCTCTTATTTAGATTGAAACCCATTTCACGAAGGGGGAGTACCGTCAGCCAAACAGATGACCCTTTTTCCGCAGCAAGGTCAAGTGCCCGTTGGACTTTCTGTGGGGCTACCCCTCTGATATGCTCTGCCCTGTCTTGGAGCACCGTTGCTCTCTCACTCCTCATTGCCTGTTGTAGTGACTTGACGAAAGAATCATCCGGCATCTGATGGGATTGAGCCACGATCTGTTGGACCAGCGGGATGGTAACTTTGACGGAGGAGGATTGCTCAAGACTTGCGTCAAGACACGGGTTTGTCATGCCAAGCCCCCCTAGACGGACTGGCAGTGCTAGAATGTCCCTGTCCAGCCGAGTGCAGCTATGCTCCGTAATTGCAGGGATGAGCACCTTAGATATGGCATTCTCCAAAGGCTCCAACAATTCTTGAATATCAGGCAAAGTTCTCAAAAAATAGGTCCATCGGTGCTTGAGGCCAAAGGTGTAAGCAGCATAACACGCTTGAGGCTGAGAAAGAGCAAACTCTGCCAGCTTGGTAATCTCGCTGACCCAGTTGGTCACCTTCTGGCTAACGTATTCCTCTAGATATTCCCGTGAACCTATCACCACACCCAGATGTTTTTGTCCCTCTACCGTCACATTGACAGCCGTGTCCTTGAACACTTCTTTCACGCTTGCCTCTTTATCTGGCTTTGAGATAATCCAACATTTCTTGGGGTTGGGAAAATAGCCAAAGACTGGGCCAAGGCTGTTGAGGACATCCCACCATTTCTTGATTTCCAGTATAGAGCCAGCTCCACAGGCATCGTCAGCAAACCAGCACTGTTTAGTACTGGACGCCGCCTGCAGGCTTGTGATCAGCGGCTGCACACTTAAGGCGTAGAGGGCCATAGCAAGTGGGTCACCCTGTGTTGTTCCTTCAGCTGACATGATCTCTTTGCCGCCGGTAATAAACAAGCGTGCCGACTTCCTGTAAGTATTGATGGCATATGCTTCAATTACAGGGTAGAGAACCCGGATATTATGCAGTGAAGTTGCTCTGTTAAGTGCATTGAATGCATTAGAAGCATCGATGAGCAGTACCGCGTCCGTGTCATCTGCTTCAAATATGGCATGCATAGCATGTATAGCAGCCTCGCTGCCGGACTTTTGACCTGCGCATAGCTGGAGTGAACCACTCGCCTCAACCACGTCTCCCTTAGTAACGTTCATTACACACTTTCCAATAATCCTTCGTATCACCTCGCCGACCCCTATAGGCCTCACTGCACCTTCACCTTTATCCAGGGGAATCAATCGGCTTGCCACCAGTGGCTCTATGGTTGCAGGGTCGATATAAGTTGTACATAGAGTCTTTGTCATTGTGGCTATCGCCTCGCATAATTTTGTAGACGACTGTTTAAAGGATTTGCAAGCCATCATTCTTCTAAAACCATTAGCGTCAACGCCGCATGGTCCCCCTGATCCCTTTGTTCTTAACGCAGCCTCCCTTATCATCTCACCATTTATCTCTGAGTACACCGATTCAGGAATATCATCATTAATCGGCCCGAAGAGAAGTGAGCCCAACGTTGTTGGTTGTGGGTTTGGATGTTTCTCTTTCAACTGGGCCATGACGCCATCCGTTAGCTCCAGCACGCCCCCTGTTGATGTTTCGCTAAGGAAACGCAGCGCTGAATTGATTTGTCCTTCGAGCACAAGCTTAGCAAATATCTTGGATTTTTCCGGTTGATCAAATGTCTTAAGCTTTCCAATACGCCCCTGAAGCATTCTACCTTCGCGTAGCAACTTGCTGGTTTCCCCTTCCTTCCAGAGCGCAAGGCGCTTAGATAAGAAATCCTGATGTATTATTATATTAATAATAATAATAATATAATAATACACTGTGTACATTTTGAGGAGGGTGCTATCAAGCTAAAAACTGGCTATCCCCTAGTGCCCCAGGACCATGGTCTGGTCTCGGCCCTAAGGACTCTAAGCAAACATTACGTGAGGACGATAATAATAATAATGATAATAATAATAGTAATAATAATAATAATAATAATAATAATAATAATAATAAATTTCTTATTTAAATTTTTTCGACAAATGATAACAGACAAATTTATAAGGGTTGTAAAGAATGAGTGTAATTTGTAATTCGTTTGTAAGTTAGTATTTCCCTGACATATATATTGTCCTAAGAATTTTTACAGTTGTAATTTTTTATAAGCCACTAATAAACGTTATTATTACTATTAATTAATTAATAATAATAATAATAATAATCTGCGCAGCGTAGTTGAAACTTGTATATTACTTCGTCACCGTGCTTACATACAGTAGAAGAATTGTCAAACGCAAAGGTCCTCTTAGAGAGCAGTGTAGAGAAAAAAAATGGTTCTTATTGGAAATAAACTTGCGATCATTTCTTCCACGAGAAAACAAAAAGAGCGCCTGATCGCAGTTTAATTAGAAATTGGAACGCTACACGAAGGCACAATCATTTGTAAGTGCACTATAACAAAACTCACTCCACTCCCTTTATATACAGCTTCCTACATGGAATGAAGTCATTTTGTTAAGTTCTGAAGTTGTCTTTCGAGTCATTCTGTTCATTCCTTTACCTTAGGTTGTGAATAAAATCTTGAACAAACCAACAATCCCTACAATACAGTAAAACAAAAACCCATTGCAAGAGCAAGACAATGCTAAAATTACGTGGCGTACCGAAAGATTCCCGCGCAAATGATCCAAGAAACTGCTGGATGGTCCGATTCATTTCCCCACTCGCTACTCCACCTCCTGCAGAACCTGGAAACAAAAATAACGAGTTCAGTGTTTTTAATTAGACGAAAGTGCTTTGGGACATGCGAGACATACGAAGGTACTTCTAGCTGACGTAATAATGGGGATGGTAATCTAATTGATAACGTTTACATCAGGCTCCAGTAGTTCAAAGTGTGGATAACGCTGTGCATAACACACTAAATATCGATTTGTCCAGCGCAACTGGGGCCACAGTGTCGCACATCGACATATGGGTTGGATAAAGTTGGTATCTATTGCAAATTTTATCTAGAAAGATAGCCCGGGTACATGTGTGCAGATGTGACTACCAGTGCAAAGTTAATCAAGGTCGTTCTTGAAATGTAATGCAGTGGCCGAGTTGTTCGAAAGCCGGTTAACGCTAACCCAGGATTAAAAGTTAACCGAAGTATTTATTTTGTGGTATAAAAACATTTTTTTATGTTTATGTTTTGTGTAGTTTGAGATTATGTAAACTCAAAACTGAAGGCCAGACAATTTAAACAGAAAGACTCCCCGAAGAGTTACAAAACTGAAGCTTAAGTTGTGTATATAACTTCGATGATCAATCATGTCTTCATATCTTTCTCCGCAGTTTAAATATGTGATCTTTCATGTGTTCACTTTCATAATCAACGTAAGTAGCTTATGGTATGCAAATGTTGCATGTCAATGAAAATCAAGGCTGTAAGATAGTACTTTTTTTGTGTAAGTAGCGTACTGTAAGTTTGCTGTATATGCGTAGATTTATAATATATGTAGACTCGCGTATTGTGGTCTTATCCACTCACCTTACCCGGCAGCTTGACTGCTGATCGCGCATTCTAACCAAAACGTGGAATGAAGTTGGCATTTATATCTAAGTGACTATATGTTGGTTACAAAATCTTGTTTACCTGAGTCTCCTTTGCCTTCAAAATACTTTATTAATGATCGAGACACGGACTCGTTCACGAAAGTCTCCAGAGGAGTCTGGTCACCTAGTGACGAGGCCCCTGGCACAAACATGGGACCTGGAAACAGAAAGAGAAATAGTTCTTTCAGTTTAAATGTCCATGGTTTGACATGCAAGCTCCGCCCATATAAAAAGGTCGGGGTTGCTCGTTGTCTCTCTTAGGAAACTTTAGGGGGTGTAAATCAAAGATTCTGATCTCACTTAAAGTGTTCACGACGAAACACCACTATTTTGAGCTGTCAGAGTATCTTTTAGGGTGCGCACGAAGAAATAATAATAAATAAATTCTCTTATTTCCGTTTTTAGGCTCGATTTCCACCGTGCTTTCGAGTCCGGTCTACTTACGCGGGCTGCTTTCCTAAACAGCCGCTGGTAATCGAGCGAAATCAAAGGCCCTATGTCTGGGCTGCCTCGTGTCACTTGTTTAGTGCGAAGAAATCCACTGCCAAACCAAACGAGTGTAATGTAAGGGTAACACTAGATCAAGTAGACAGGAACATTTTCAAGTTTTCTAACATAACCCAATGCAAGACAATGCTAAGATTGCGTGGCGTACCGAAAGATTCCCGCGCAAAGGATCCAAGAAACTGCTGGATGGTCCGATTCATTTCCCCACTCGCAATTCCACCTCCTGAAGAGCCTGGAAACAAGAATAAGGTGTTTAGTGGTTTCAGTTAGACGGAAGAACTTTGGGACCTGCGAGACATACCAAAGTATTTCTGAGTATGCAAGTCAATGCGAGTCAAGGCTGTAAGTGAGTGTTTTGTTTCTGTGAGTAGCGTACTGCAAGATTGTGGTATGTAATGCGTCGATTTATAATATATGTAGACTGTAATACGTATTATAGATTGTATATGTAGATTGTAACACGTAGATTTATGTGCGTAGATTGTTTTGTAATTGTAGTGTACTTGTAATTGTTTTGAGCAATAAAAAGGTAATAAAAAAAACCTTTATTCTGTCGAAATATGATTCATTTACTTACCTGCACCTGCCTCGCCCCCACCACCAGCTCCAGCTCCAGCTCCACCACCACCCCCAGCTCCAGCTCCACCTCCCCCTCCTAAGTGAGACTGGACGGCTTGCTCAACGGCTTCGCCCAGATACGCATCCAGCACTGTCTTTCCAGGCTCTAACTCAACTGCTGCACCAGGAACAAATGACGGCCCTGGGATAAATCCAAGAAGACTTAGTACGCAACATATAAGGATAGTAATTTTATTTAACAAGAGATTTTATTTATTATTAGTGTAAGACTAATTTCAGATTTATGTCTTTTATTAGAATAAAATGTCTTTTAGAAAAATATATTTTGACCGCATTACTTGCACAATATTTTTGTGTCATTTCGGACAAATTTCAGACGAAGATTTCAGACACTTGGTTGAAACGTATGTGAAGCAAATTTGCCCAACAAAGCACGAATTAGAATTTCATCTCTGTGAAAATAATAGTTTTACTGCACCTTCAAGGTTTCACAGATACACCGACGAGAAAATAACGCAAATTCTATCAAGCCGTTATACGTATCTCAAGCGGTGAGATGAGTTCGCTCCATATAACGCAAAATAAGAGTTTCGGAGCTACATAAAAATTTTATGCTGTACTGTAAATATTTCGGACGCTTAAAAATTGAAGACGGTTTTATTTTCGGACACTTTTTGTGTCCGAAATTGAAGTTGTACAAATTTTTTTTCCAATAATGTAGTACTATCAGTTTCGATTTTGTCATCAGCTATCATCGAATTACTAAATGAACAAACGCGCGCTTTGGAAACATACACATCGATAAGTTTGTTAGACGAAGGATTGTTCCATGACAGCGTTGAGGTAGCCTTATATTTACGAGACAATGCCTTTTGGCTCTTACCAAGGGTATTTAATGCATATGCGCCAATATACTGTTCGATAGCACGGTTTACACCTTCTGCTTCATCCGAGATTCCGGTAAAATTGCTATCGAGAGTGTAATTTCTTGTAGCATTGCCAAAAAATCCACCATGACCTCCTGCAAAAAGAAGGGCAAAGGGAATCACAAGTAAAGGTACAATTTAAAAGGCTTTGCAGTCTAAAAATGACTTGGTATTGGCTATTCAATAAAGCACAGCCAATTAGGAATAGTTCATTTTGCTAACCTTGCCCCTAGTTTGGTCCTCCTAAGTTGGGAAAGCAAAATGGTAATCGAATGTAGAATCAAATAGGGAGGTCACTGTATTAGTCCACGACTTATACTGCGAGTAGTCCCCCTTTCGCTTAGTCCGTCGTGCGTGACGCGAAAGAAACCGCAAGGAAAAATGTCCGCGCCAAACTAACTGGGGACGAAATCCCGCGCTTCTTGGCCCCAAGATTTTGCGTGGCCATTTTTTCTCGCGGTTAATTTACGGTTACGCTCGACGGACTAAGCGAAAGAAGGACTATTCGTAGGTTATCCATGACTCACCAAAGGAACTGATAGCATGATCATTAATGAAGCTTCGGATTGTGTCATTCAGCGCTTTTCCGCTCAGTTGAGCAAGCCCAGGTCCTGCAAATTGATATTAAAGGAAACGATCATGGAAAACGAATCCAAATTTAGAGTTCTGGACGTTTATAATAGTGAGAGAAATCAATTAATGGAATAGTCAATGGCGTGATAGCTCACTTACCGTACGTGCCGTTGACGTAGGAGTCAACAAATCCTTGTATCTCCTGGCGCGCAGCAGGACTTCCTAGGAGACTTCCATTCACTACTAAAGGTAAAACACCATAACTTAGGCTCACCAAACAATTAAATTTAATGAGACTTGTGGCTCCTTAAATATTGACCTCGCCACTCCACTCTCCCCTACAGAAGACCTCTACGGCGTTCAACCGGCATGACAGTTCACTCACCATACGTTTTGTTGATGTAGGAGTCAACGAATCCTTGTATCTCCAGACGAGTGGCAGGACTTCCCAGAAGACTTCCACCAACTACAGTGCAAAGGAAGAAACAACAATAACTCAGAGACTAGTCCTCCTTGGATATTGCGTCGTGTTGCGTGACAACTGACGATGCCTTGTATGCTTTGATGACGATAGTGTGATGATGATGATGATGATAATGATGATGATGAAGATGAAGATGATTCCGATGCTGTTGGTCAGGGGTTTCGAAAGAAAATAATTCGCTGCATCGACATCATGGTCAATATTCGTTTTCCTGCTTCAGATCAGAAAAGTTAGGAAAGGGAAAAGAAACCATGAGAAGGTGTCAAAACCTCATTTAAAGAGACAACTATACCAAACACCATAGTTGGTGCTAACCAACCAAACAATTAAATTCTTGGGGGGTTATAGTTCCCCTAATACCGACCTCTTCCCCCCTTTACAGTCCCCCCAAGAGGCCTTTATCAGTTTAGCAAAATGACAGTTAAAGGCATGACAATTCACTTACGATACGTTTCGTTTATGTAGGACTCGATGAATCCTCTCATCTCCTGACGAGCAAAAGGACTTCCCAGTAGACTACCATTAACTACAGTATAAAGACAGAACCAACAACGATTACCAAGACATAATTACTTCGATGTCATGTCGTCTTGCTCGAGGATGATGATAACGATGACGAAGGCGGCGGCGCACGACGGTAATGATGGTGCTGGGGGTTTCCTTACCATACTAGAAGGTCTTACGGGGGTATTCCCGTGATGCGTGATTAGCTGATTTTATTTTCCGTGAAACGTGAATTTAGGAAATTATTCTTCGTGACTCGTGACCTGATGGTTTTGCGTGACCCGTGAAGAACCTAAATTATTAACGGCGATATTAGTGATTTTACCACTCTATCC
The DNA here is from genome assembly GCF_042242905.1 of Orbicella faveolata. Taxonomy (NCBI): domain Eukaryota; kingdom Metazoa; phylum Cnidaria; class Anthozoa; order Scleractinia; family Merulinidae; genus Orbicella; species Orbicella faveolata. The sequence continues at coordinate 23,611,644 of NW_028301577.1, read as the reverse complement.
TGAATGATTTTCAGAGGTAAGTCCTCCGAATGGTTAGAGTCGTCTATCGAGAGTGACCTAGGTATGCCATTTGCAATATGGAGCCTTGACTTAGCCATTCGTGATTTTGCTTTCTTCAAACACTGCTTCTAGTGTAAGAACAGGTCATTAAAAAAGTATCTTACTTGCTTATTTTCGTGATTCGGGAAAACGAAATTTTTATATCCGTGATCCGTGATCCTCTATTTTTTCCGTTCGTGAACCGTGACAGAGACCCCCCTCCCCTGTACGACCCTCATACTAATAAAACCTCGTATTTTTGCTTTAGAAAGGACTAAGACGGTGGCGGGGAGGGGTCGTAGGCGGAAGGGGGTGGGATAAATAAGCGCATTTAACATTAAAGCAGACGAAAAGTTGACAATAAAGCACGCTCAAAGAACAATCCATACCAGACAGCATGGCTATTGATGCTAATCAAAAAAATGAATTACTAGCTTTCCAAACACCGAACTAGCCCCAACCTCCTCCCGAAACAAACATTTCGCCGCTGCGTTTGGCCTTCAGTATCCCTCCCTGTCTCCTTGCCAAGAAAACAACGAGCGAGGTTGAATATGAAAAATGAAATTCTTAGATACCCAGGCTAAATTATAATGTCAGTGAATTTCTCTAGGTCAGGTGATGCGCGATCTTGATCTCACTAGTAGAACAAGAGATCTACTACTAAGCACTTAGCTGCGTAATTCTGTGCACTTTGTGCGATCACTTACCTACGATACAAATATTGTTTCTTGCGGCATCCTGAAAAAAGGAAAAAAGATAACATCACGGAAAAAAGTTGAGGGTCATTTAAATGGCGAAAAGGTTATTAAAAGAGATTATACTTTTTCTATGCCAGGAAACCTCTCTGTTTTTCTTTTTCTTTGTCAAAGACCTAACGTGTGTTTTCTTGCAAGTGCGCGTAGTAGTATGTCTAGTACATATTATTCTGTGGTGAGAGGAAACACACGGAGATTGAGGGGTAGGGAACAAAACAGCGCGAGACTTTAACATCAGCACTGAACCCTGGGAGTCACTCGCCTCGGACAGACCCTCCTGGCGCCATCACATCATCAAAGGAGCCCACGCAGCAGAGGAGCGCAGGTCCCTTCAAGCTGAGCAGAAATGGGAAGCACGCAAGGCTAGAGCCACCAGCGCTAACAGTGCAGCGCCTACCCTCTTCTGCCCTACCTGTGGGATTGCCCGGATTGACCTCATCAGCCACCTTCGGATACACTGTACCAGCTCAACAGCCAACTAGATGTCATGGTCATCTTCGACTACGAAGGACGAACAACATGTTTAAAGTATCATTTTTACTCCGCTTTCTTGCGAAGAAAAATACTTTTGATGGAATTCCTAGTTTAATAAAGTATCAGCTTAGTTCTGTTCTCTTGTTGCGATCCTCTGAAGGGCAAAAGTACTGGTAACGAAAAAAAGAAGCTGATTGATTCCACTGAGTACGCGCATTTATTTAGACTGGCCTGTGAGCAGGCCCTCGTGAGCTGGAGCGAGGGGCGGTTTATTATAGCGCCTTTTTTTTTAAAAGAAATTATTTAACGTAAGCAAACATTCCGAATGCTACATACCTTGTGTTCTGTGATTATCAAACATAGTAAATGAGGAATTTTTGGCTTACTACATAAAAATTACCTACCTATGATATCTGATCTTAAATTAACCCTTCACTGGTCTATTATTTTTATAGCTCATTAACTAACTTAATTGTACTTAGCTCGTTATATCGAATTAGTATCGTAGTTTGTCGTAATTTGTACAGCCCCTCGAAAGAACACTGCGTCGCGAGATGGAAACTATTGATAAAATGTGGATTTCATTATTATCTGCTATCGTTAGCTAGCTCTTTAGTTATGTATTGCCGAAAGGAGGAGAAGGGGGGGGGGGGGGAGGGGGAATTCTATGGACGTGACAGGGAGAACTACTTGAGGCAGCTAGTTATGCAACTGGAGTTGAGTCACTTTATAACAGTTTTAAAGAAATCGTAAAAAACGTTCTGCCTGAAAAGTTCATGACCCGTCCTCATGATTTTCTCTAACGCTAGTGTTTAGCTGTATATTAATTATGTATTTTACAAGTTAATAATAAAATGAATGGAGATGCGTACCATACTGCAGTTAAGCCTAGTTGCTCCAATTGTAGCTCCATGTTGTTCCGGGCTAACTTCAGGTGTTATTTCGCCTTCAGTCGGTTCTTCGGGCTCAATGGTACCCTCAAATTCGTCTGGTCCGGGTTCAATTTGCCGAGCTTCTCGAGATCTGTCAAAATAGTCCTCATACAGCCGTGAAGCAATTTTCTCATTCTCCGCCACCAGGGGACGTACGTCCGCTTTCACGATCTCGATTTCCTTGCGAAGGATGTACACATGGAAGGACAGAGAAGCGATGGAGATAAACAAGACAACGAAATTAAGACATGTGAAGAAGTGGTGGACTGTGAATGCCCGAGGAGCGTCGTGACCAAGTTCTTTCTTCATGGCAGCAGCGAGGCGGAAAAATTCCCCTCTGAACAGAAGGATTTTTGACTGAGGGGCATTGTTTTGATGGAGGACCTAGAAGACGGTGTATAGTTACAAAATAAAGTCCTTATCGGGTTATCGGGTTATCTTAACAAACCCACAGCTGAGAATTCCTACCTTACGTGGCAAGGGTCGTATCCTTCGAGAAAGGTAAACGAGAATTCGATGTGGTTAAAATCTGCTTATATGCGTCTGGAGAAAACGGTTTTGGTAAACTTGTTAAAATTAACCCATTACTGGCTTTTTCTGGGTGAAACGGCTTAACGTTCGGCTCATCAGCTGTAACAAATGTAAATATTTTCTGGGTACTTTGATGATTGCGTTACACTGTTGTCACTCGTCACTTGTGGGACTCTGTCTGCCACTAGCACTGCAAAGTCACTTCCGGAATCATTTGCATGCATGTAGACTTCAAGTAAATTAATGTTGTAGAGAACTGTAGCCTGCGAGGGTACATCCCTGTGGGGGGCGGGGGGGGGAGGGGGACGGGAGTGCTGGTCGCAAATTTGGAAAAGAACTCCTAAAAGGTACCAAGACCCTCTTTTGTGGGCGTGGCTTGAAATTTTTTTCACCCCTGAGAGGAGCCAATACTAAATTAAAGCAACACGCAACATTGGCCTTTTTCAGTTTTGGCTCAATACCCTAAACGGTACCCCGAAAGCTCCAGCTGTTGGAAGTTTTGAGGCTGAACACCCTAAGAGTCATCAAACTCGCTTTTTCAACCCCTTAGAGGTACGATGAGAACCCCCGTCCTTGTTATATGGGAGGCTGCCGTAGTTGAGCTACGGCTAGTTCTTCTCAGGGAGGTTAACATCAACCCGATCGTACGAGTGAGGTTTGCGGGCGTGGAAAGAGGACACGTGAGAATACAATATACCTCTACCCCCTTGCGAATTTTCCAGCGAGCTCCCAGTACAACGCGTCAAGATGGCATGACAACCTTTGGGTTACTTGTGTTATTTATGATTTCATAATAAAATTCGGAACTTGTGAGTGCTTCGACGAAGAGTTTACTAAAAGGTACCTCCGTTTTCAGTCACGTAACGACGTTGCGTGACAAAGAGAGTGGTACACCTCATATTGGATACATGACAACAAGATCAACACGTATTCCCTAAGTACGTCATGTATCCCTTATTACAGTGTCTTTAGAACTTCACGTATTCTGCAAGCCGCGGGTTTTTGCACTGTGGGCTCAGGGGCAATTGCACATGGCGGCACCGGGAGTGAATGTGTGTATATTTGTAATCTTTACTTTAAAAAATCAAATCGAGACCTGACCAATGCCTCTTTCCGAGCTGATTGCTTCATTGGGGAGTAATCCGTACTTTTCAGCTGGATTTGGCTTAGTTGGTGTTGGTGCCGGACTTGCAGCGTTGAAGAAAGGTGGCCAGTTCGCCTTCACTGCTTTTCGTCGATACGCCATCATCACGCTTGAAGTTCCAAGCAAAGACAAGAGTTATCACTGGATTTTACAATGGATCGCTGCTCAGGGTCAAAGAGCTCAACATCTCAGTGTAGAGACAACCTATCAACAACACGAAACTGGCAAAGTGAGCACGCGTTTTGATTTCTCTCCAAGTCCAGGATTGCATTTTTTCAAGTACAAAAACAGCTTCGTGCGCGTCGAGAGATCGCGAGAGAAAATGGTTGATCTCACCACGGGTGCACCGTGGGAAACTGTAACTCTAACAGCGCTTGCCACAAACAAACAACTCTTCTTTGATATCTTAAGCGAGGCAAGACGCATGGCACTTGAAAAACAGGAGGGAAAAACGGTGATGTATATAGCAATGGGGGCAGATTGGAGGCCGTTTGGGTTTCCAAGACGCAAAAGGCCTTTAGACTCTGTTATTTTAGATGATGGTATATCAGAAAGAATCTTGGCTGATGTTAAAGAGTTCATTGCATCAACCAAGTGGTACATAGATAGAGGTATCTCATTACATACTAATCAAACTAATGCTTAACTTTTGAAAGTGAACAACCATGATATGTAAACTGATTAATTTGGGCATACACTGTACACATACAAGAGGTGGAATAGAGGTACATAGTGTACAGTGTGATCATTAAGGTGAACTTACTGATATTGGTTCAAAAATATTGAGGTTACATCCAATTTCCATCAGTCTATGGGAGGATATCTCGTGTGATATCATTAATTATACCATGCAATAGAAAGTACAGCCAATCAAAATACAGGGGAGCTGTTGTATATTCAATGGTATTACATTCAACCTTCTCATCATGTGCCATGCATATGTTGCATTGATTGCATTGGCCACTGTATTTTCTATGGCATGATATAAAATAGTTATACAACAGTCTCTCGTGGTATACCATGGCATATCCCACTTGTCACTTGTATTTTCTTGATATACACACTCTCCTGAAGGCTTGTGCTTATACTGAGAAAATTCAAGTGACTCGTGAGACATTCCATGGTATATCACTTGAAGGCATTGCATAACTAGTATGTACTTTCATATGTAAGGCTCAAAAAATCTGATCCCAAATAGACTTAACTTGAGATGATGGATTACTTACATGTAGCAAGAATCAAGGCCCCTCTGATAAACAATCCTAATTGTCAGGTTCCTGAATGGTTCATGAAGAAATCTTAATCCCAGTATAAAGGGTACTTTAGGCATATCCCACTTGTCACTTGTATTTTCTTGATATATACACTCTCCTGAAGGCTTGTGCTTATACTGAGAAAATTCAAGTGACTCGTGAGACATTCCATGGTATATCACTTGAAGGCATTGCATAACTAGTATGTACTTTCATATGTAAGGCTCAAAAAATCTGATCCCAAATAGACTTAACTTGAGATGATGGATTACTTACATGTAGCAAGAATCAAGGCCCCTTTGATAAACAATCCTAATTGTCAGGTTCCTGAATGGTTCATGAAGAAATCTTAATCCCAGTATAAAGGGTACTTTAGGCAGGCAGACTGAGCTAGTGTAATGTAGTGCTACACTGTATTTCTCCACTGAACCACAGGCTAATCTGAACAGCCAGATTCTATGTGGTGTAATTCATTGTCAGGTGTCCTCCAAAAAAAATTCTTTTAGTTGCCTGATAAGAATTTGATGCCACCCAAAAGCAAACTGTTGTCAGAGAGGGGCCAAAAACTCAGGGAAAACTGTGAGCTTAATATTTTTGCTTTAATTTTTTTTGGTAGGAATTCCATACAGGAGAGGATATTTACTGTATGGACCTCCAGGGTGTGGAAAAAGTAGCTTTATGTAAGTATTTAAGGAGTTAACGATATTGCGGCTATGAACCGCACACTGTGAAAGTGTGTATAAATTATATCATCATTATATTTCATAAGCCTACTGTATGAGGTAAAAAATAATTGCTGCTTATTTGAAAGACTTTTCAAAATAAAGAAAAAACAGCAATGTGGGTGACATTTTGTTTCTTTTGTAATGTACATTTCTGGTGCCAAGGTCAGCTGTAATATTTCTACTGTAGAGATATTCTTGATTCAGTGTTTTGCTGTTTTAGTGGAACTATTCATGACATCATCACTTTCCTCATTTGTATAACACAAAAACATAAATATCTGAAACGAAAGAAGATATTCCAAAAAGGAAAATGCCATTCTTTATTTGAAAACCCTTCCAAATAAGCGGCAATTATTTTTTACCTCATAAGCACTTTACATTAATCATTTGTAATGCATTTAACCTTCAGACAAGCATTAGCAGGAGAACTGGACTACAGTATCTGTGTGATGAACTTAAGTGATCGAAGCCTGTCAGATGACCGTCTCAATCACCTAATGAGTGTTGCACCACAGCAAAGTATAATCCTCTTAGAAGATATTGATGCAGCCTTTGTCAAGAGAACTGATGAAAAGGATGAAGGAAGAGCTAGTGGCTATGTGAACAGGGTATGAAAGAATATCGCAATCATTTGGCCGATAAGTTAGCTAGTTAACTGTACAATAACTGTCTGTTAGCCTCTGGAGTTAAGTTTAATATAACCATAGGTTACCTTTGTGATGCTTTACAAACTAAGCCATAAAGCCAGACATTGGGAGCAGGTTCAATTATGAGCTTCTCTCAAAATTGGCCTTGCTCCCAGTTCATAGCTCAGTTGGTAAAGCAGTTTACCAGTTGTGAAGGGATGGATGGTTGAAATCCTTTTGTGGCCTTGGATTTTCCTTTTTCAAGTTTCTTCATATTACACCATTTTGCAGTTGACTGCTCTGTGACCTGGCCTTTGAATGGCAACAAGGCTGAAGGTGACCTTGTTCTGATAAAGACCTCACTTCTTTTGTTGTGTAAATTGTTGTGTAATTGTTGTAATGCCTACTAGTTCACATTTCAACGAGAAAAGCAGAGTGGTCTGAATCGAAGTAAGGTCCCCTCCAGCCTCACTTGCATTCATAGGCCAGGTAACTAAGCACGCAACTGTAAACTGGCCTACCTATTAAAATAGACCAATTTTGATATATTAAAATTTGGCCTAAACCAATAGACCTCAGCACGAGGCTCTGGGGGATAACTACAGAGTTTGTGGGGTTTATTCCCCAGAGCCTCGTGCTGAGGTCTATTGTTTTAGGCTGAATTTTAATATATTGTAATTGGGCCATAAATTCTATCCATAAATGGCTGCCAATTAAAAATTCTTTTGTAAGTATTAAAATTAGCCCAGCTACAATGTAACCTCTTTTTTGAGTTGATAATTCAAAAGAATTTTTTCTCTCAAACGAGGTTAGTTGGGCTAATTTAAATGCATACAAATTTTAAATTGGTAGCCATTTGTGAATAGGGTCTATTGCAAACACAACTCATATGCGGGTGTCATTTTTCCCTAGGTGACGTTCAGTGGTCTTCTGAACACGTTGGATGGCGTGGCGTCATCTGAAGAACGGCTTGTCTTCATGACCACAAATTACCTGGACAGACTCGACCCAGCTCTCATACGACCGGGCAGGGTGGACGTCAAACAGGAAATAGGCCTCGCCTCCAAAAGCCAGGTTTCAAAAATGTTTAGTCGCTTCTACCCTGACGAGATCCCTTCCCAGGCGGAGGAGTTTGCAGACAAAGTAATGAAACTGGGACAGAGAAAAAGCATTGCGCAGATACAGGGACATTTTATGCTGTTCAAAAACGATTCTACGGGCGCCATAGAGAATGTTGAACTGCTGAGACATTAGCTTATTGTTGAATTAAATTGAATTAGGAAATTGTCCGTTGTTGTTTGTATTGTGCGTGTACGTGTAATTCAAAATGCTCGGCGCCCTTTGCCGGTAATGAAAAACGTAAATATTTACCTTCTTAATGGGGTGTCGTTATTCAATAGTAAATTGATTTCAAAGAGTATTTTGCAGAGGGAAACCTAACACTGGTTGTTTACCATTTACCCAAACGTTTTGGTCAGAATGTAAATGGTAAGACAATTTTGCCTCGACCAACCGGGCGGAACGTCTTGAAAAGTAGTCCAAAATTTCCAACCTAAATATACGAATGGAAAATGTGCTTGCATATGTACCATTTGTAGTTAGAATTATGATAAGGTTAGGCTCTCTCGGAAAATTAGGGGTTGTCAAGTTAATGGTAAATGGCCAATCCTAACGGAACTTAGCACCAGAGATTTTTGCTTACCATTTGCACAAACCGTTGACGAACCGGTTTCTGCGCGTAAATTTTAAACAACCACTGTATGTCAAGGTGCGCGACAGATGTGACCATCTAAATTGAAAAATACGGTTAGCTTTTTTCCGTTTCTTCTTTGTCTTTTGAATCATCACAGATAGGATTTTGGACCTGTGCCGTTCAACATCACTTGAATTGTAGTCGATCTTCTTATGACAGTTAAATAAATTTCAGTACGTGGTATTTATCTCTTTGTTTATGAAAATGTTACGGAAAATTATTTCCTCGTCTTTTACTTTTTATCAAGTCATAATTTGACACGCGAATTTTTCCGGCAGCTTGGATTCGGGAAAGAGGTTGAAATAATGGTGAGATCGTGAAAGATTCTTGTGTCTGTTCTTTGCTACAACACTATGCTTTCATTGTACCTCTATCCGTTTTCATTTGCACGGTCGTGAAAGAAACCTTCTCCACGGAATGTTAGGCTCACGTGACAAGATTGACCCCCCCCCCACCAAAACCAAACAGGGTTGACCTCCCCAGCCACCTCCCCAGCCACCTTCCCCCCCCGCCCCACCCGCCCCCAAAAACGTTGTTTTTGGAGGTTTTCCCGCGAAAAACATGGAACAATCTGTACGTTCGTTTTTTCTAAATTTCATTTGCTGTATTGCATGTTTGGTCATGTTTGAGCGATGAAAGCAAACAGAGCGTAATGTTGTGTACTATTACTGAAATGACCATATACATTGTACGTCATTCTTTGCGGAAATCTAGAATCACTTGAATACAAAAGCAAATATCATGTAGGTTTATGTTTTCCTGTTATCTTGTTTGATGTGTAATCATTTATCGACTATGTCAGACAGATACTTGAGTTGGCTGACTCACTACTTAAACTAATAACAATTCATCTCCCACCGGACGAGGATTTCAGCTGACTCACGGCAGGAAATTCTCAATCGACGTTCATTTTTGTCCGCTCTGAAAGTAAACTCGACTTTCGGAGGTTTTGAGCAAATCTTTCTAATAAAAATGTTGATGTTCTAACTGTGTGAAGTAAGCATCAAAGTGCTTAGTTAATTTGTGTAGAGGTTAAAGGTAAACGTCTAATAATTTGCATAACCTTTCGTTTGCTTTTCACGGATGAATTGTATTTGGTTTGTGTGTTTTGTGCGCGTTGCCTAAATTTAATCACGCTGGATGAAAAAAGGCGAGTTTTTGGTTAGTTTCCAGAAGTGTTTCAAGCCTGACTTTGATTTTCCACTTCTTTTTTGTCTCATATAATGAATTTGTTCGTCTCATACAAGCACATTCAGTCTCGAGAGAGTGGACCTCGCAGTTTCAGTATCACTTGAATTTTGGTGGATATTGTTACTTTCTTATCTGATATGGTTGCCGATGGGTCTAATAACCCAATCAAACAGGAAGGAAACGAAGAAGTTTAATAATTTATATGCTGAGTTCACCTGTATATGCTTGCTTCGTATCTTGTTTCCAGAAAAGTCTTTCGATCTTAACAGATGTTACACACCATACAACACATGCATTTTGACTTCAAACATATTAGTTTTAATGTACTCGTCGAATAGCAAACGTTGCTGGCAAACTTTCCTGACGTGTTTATAGGCCTGTTGTTCCACTTTCTCACGGTACCTTCGAGATATTTTGCTTTTGCTGTGAGGCAGTAACATACCACTTTTTACCCAATATTCGACCACCTCACAAGCCCACGAGATATTTAGATAAAAACTTAAGACGGATTCCGCTCAAAGTTCGAGCAACAAGTGCAAAAAATTATTTTTTTCCAAAAATCTACTCACAACACGGTAACTTTTGGAATGCTATTTAAAACAACTCACTTTAGTTCATTTCTCTAAGTGACCCCGCGATTAAATTCTCAAACATCCTCGAAAAAGTTAATGTCAAACCTCGTAAGAATGCGCGTGTGTTATTGCGTTTTTTAATTGAAATATGAATAACTTTAAGTTCAATTTTCTCTCCTGGGGTCAGCTTGAGAAAGTCTGGATAAGTTCTTCGTACCTTTGTTCAAAAAATTACAATGCTACGAGGATTTTTTTTGCCATTATTGCTCGAAGGTTCAGCGGAAACTGTAAATAATAATGGCATAAAGGATGTTTAGAACAGATTTTCCGGGATATCAGGTAGAAAATTGTTAGATAGAGGATATTTAGCACCCCCGTCCCCCTTCCCCGTCCCCCTTCCCCCCCCCCCCAAATGGGCGACAATACTAATAAATGATTGCTAGCAGACTTTGATGGCCTTTAAGAGCTTGATTGATGGGATTCCTCTGTAGCTAAAAAATCAAATTCAAAGCTAAGGGATTCCTCTGTAGCTAAAAAATCAAAGTCAAAACTAAGTAAATTCAGATCTTATGGAGTGCTTAGAAAACTAATAGTATGCTGTATTTCAGATATGGTCAGTTACGCACACCAAGCCTTCGGTGTCGTAATCAACAAGTGGCGCAAAGCTTAAACATACGTACACCTCTATCATTTCCACCGAAACACGTGATTCTGGCATTGCGTATTATCATGACGCTAGCTATTCTAATGTCAGGGTTTCCAATGAGCCATGATCACGGTCGCGACTGATTTACCGGAAACAATGTACAAACATGACAATTATAGGCGTACCGTCCTCGAAACTACCGCGTTGCCCAGGACAATTGTGCCCACAAAGTTCCTGTTCATAGAAACCGCGAATTGCTTCATTACCACTCAGATATTTGCTTGACATTCATCAGAAGTGTTTTGTTTTTTCTTGATTATTTGTAGTGACAAAGCACAATTTTTTGCCACATAGTTAGGTGGTAATGAGAGCTTAAGCTAGCATAAAAGAAACCCACTCAAACCTCACCCTAAACCAAAACAAACAGGTTGTTTCAGAGAGGACGGATTTGCAGTTGGCCGAGTCGCTTTAATCTGGCAAAGGATTTTCAAGTCAGGTTTACAGGTGGAAGGAACAGGTAACTTGTCTTTTCTCTTCGGGGTAGGGGTACGATATCTTTATTTTATAGGATTTTCCTGTATTCGATGGCTACGATAAGGAGTAATTTACTTTTGTCAATAACTCGAGAAGTGCTTTCACAATCTCCCAAGCCAGAGTCGACCACTGAGGCTCATGTTTACGGTGCTTGACAATAACCATGTACTAAGAAAATCTACGGAGTTAAGTGTAACGTAAATAACAAATTAATTATAAGATTGTAATTGTTCAGCAACTTTAAATAAGGTTTTAAAAAATCATGTTTGGCATCGCCGAACTTTTTCCTCTTTCACATCATTCTCGTACATGCGTGATAATTATAATCGCTAGCTATCATTCGTCTTTTCACTTAAAAGTGTCATTGTAAAGGGCTTCAAAATACGAGGTGAATTTCGTCTCAGTAGAGCTCAAAAGTAATCATTTTCTGGCCTACTAACTTTAATAGCAGAATAGCGACCCGTTTTACTTTTGGACAGTTAAGTAGGAGGAGAAGGGAGGGGGGGGGGGAAGGCGGGGGGTGCCTCGTTCAAACGTATTTATCAGTAACTCTTAGTATTTTTTCAACGTATTTTTTTGGTCAACAGAGTAGAACGCGGCACTTTCAAGAGAAAAAATGCAGCGATTAAGGTAAAGTGGCAATTATTTAGTTTTTTATTCCTTGAACTTCTAGGGATAGAATATAGTTATAGTCTTTTACATCGTTCTTTAACTAGTTTTAACATAGCTGTTTGACACAAGAAACTCCACTCTAAATGACGAGGTTGTGTATAAAATGACAATAAAAATTGTGTTATTTGTGTTTCTTCTATTTCACTTCTATGTTGTGTCGTAGCACACACTCACCACCTGCGGGTCAGAGTAGTGTGAGCCTGTGAAATTAACTTCTAACTCGTGTTAATCAGTACTTATCATTCTCTTTATTTCAGCTTCTTCCTCGGGGTTGTGATAATTGTTGGCGTATACGAAGTGCGTCAGTCGAGTTCTAGCAATTCTGCACAGCTAGTATTGGATACGCTTAAGCAGGTGAACTGTGATCCACTCAAGCAGGTACTAGCGTGCTTCAAGCGATGGTATCGCACGTTTGACGGCTCTTGTAATAACCTGTGCAACGTAGCGCAGGGATCCGCTGGGTCAAAGTTTGTCCGTTTTGTTCCACCTGCCTTCCAAAACGGTCAGGATCCTAGATTTGCGTCCGTGGTTCAACCCTATCTGCTGGAGAACGCAAGAACGATCAGTAACACCGTGTTTCTGAGCACGTCCGAAAACGCAGGCGCGGCACCCAACTTCACTCATATGACCATGGCGTGGGGTTCATTCATAGACCATGACTTCACGCTGACTGCGTCCAATCAGACACAGGGATGTGGAACCAATAACGAACCGTGCCCCACTAACAACCCCGGATGTGTCAGTATCTCAATCTCACAGGCAAACCCTGATGATCGATTGAGGAACAATCTAAGTGCGCAATGCATTCCTCTTTCAAGATCAGCACAGAAGTATGGCGAGCAGGTATTTTTATTGTGGGTCTTTTTTTTTTTTTTTTACTAAAATATGAAATTTCAAAATTGTCAAATTAGGTGCAGGGAGTCATTAGAAGAACATCGGTTCTTTTGTCCTCTATATAGAGAGCTTGAATAAACTGTATAAATCGAGCGAAAAACTATATATAGTGGTTTTTGATTTTAAATCATAAAGTATCAGAAGTTTCATTTGTAAAGTATGTTGAAATAAATAGTTCTAGTCGATAGCAGTTAAAAGATAATAAAACAACAACAAAAACAACAACCAAAAAGCAAAAAACCAAAAAAAAAACCAAAAAACAACTAGAGAAAACAAAACCAAAGAGCTGAACTAGACGCAATGAATAATATAATCAAGTATCCCAGGACAAAACTTTTTTATTCTTTTCTTTTTCATCTAGATCAACCTGGTCTCGTCCTACATGGATGGATCAAATATCTATGGCGTCAATTGCCAAGAGGCGGAGACGGTCCGAGACCGCAAGGGAAATCTCGGATTATTACGAGTAGTTCCCCTGCCGGTGCCTAGCTCCGATAGGATGCCAATCTCTCCACCAGCTGATCCAGGATCGTTTTGCAGATCTCCAAGGCCTTCCGTTAAACCGTGTTTCCTTTTTGCCGATTTTAGAGACAACGAGAACCCCAGTATGTACAATATGTAAAATGTGTTGTTTGAAAATTAACATATTTGTAACAAGACCAAAGAATTGTGCGCGCTATGAGTAGTCAGTTCGTTAAGGCGCACCTACTTCACGGGCGTAAATGATCTGAATCATAGTGAACACCAAGCTCCTACGCAGACACTCTTTTGCCGAGCTTGTCACGCAATCTTTCTTAATCAATAGCATTAAAACATTTCGCGACTCGGTGTTTAGACAATTTTAAGGCAACGTCAGTTGAGCTCCTTTAAAACAGTTGATTAAAAAACTAACTTCCACAGAAGGATGTTTAGGAGATAATGCTGTACTTTCCAAAGGTTAATAACATAATTTTAATAATCAAGTTGCTCTCATGCATGATAACATCTTAATAATAATGATAATGATATTAATAGTCTCTTAATTTTCTCACTTCCTTTTTTTGCAGCATTGATGACAATTCACATCCTTCTTACACGTGAACATAATCGAATCGCTCGATTTCTTCACAATCTTAACCCAGGATGGAACGATGAGCGACTCTTCCAGGAAGCACGAAAAATCGTGATCGCTCACATTCAGCACATCACGTACAACGAGTGGCTTCCTATATTGTTTAGTGATCACGTGGTAAGCATTTAAGGTCATTCCGCTGAAATAGAACCTGCACTGAGATTTTTGTGAAACTTTGCCTATCGATTGTTTATATTATAGGAACGTAAATTTTCAAATAAAAATGAGGGGTCCCTATGTTCGTTTAGGAGCAACAGCACCTTGTTTATACCCATATAAATCCTTATAATAGCACCATGATTGTAGTTACGATTGCTTGCTAAATTCCGACGTTTCCGACGATTGCTTTTTGTTCTACACTGAGAATTGTCCATATTTATTTCACACAGAGAAATTTATTACTCAATTCAAAACAACAGAAAAAATGATAGGTCACCATACTCGTTTGCGAGAAAATGACGATTTACCTCTATGGCGAGGTCCAGCTGTAAAGAAAAAGCCGCCATTTTTTAATGCGCGGGCGCTAATCACGCGTAAAATTATGCGCAGTAGGGATGCGCAATGCAATACTGGGTAATGACCTTAAGGTTACTTCAAACCTTCGCGGGTGTACTCCAGAAAAAAATTCGTACGCGCGCTGTTTTCAAGGAAACCCCCACAAACTATAGATCAACAGAAAGGTTATAAAATGTAGAATTCGATAAAATTATGTTTTGTTTTGGATTTTGCTTTCCAAAGGCGGCAGAGGCCGTCAACTACAAAATGACCGACTGACGTTCCAGCGAATTAATCGGGTATCTAATTATAAACATGTCACGCCTTCACAGAGGAATGTATCAACTTGAAAAGCCGCGAGCCAATGAAATAACAGAACCCCTAGCGTTCACAGTATGCAAACTTGAGCTTCGTGGACTTAAATTTTCTTGACCAAAAAAATATCGACCAATGTAGCCCCGCGAAGGTTTGAAGTAACCTTAACATAACTTAACTTAACCTGACTTGACTTTAATTTTCTTTACTTTTCTTATATACAGTTACAAGATTTGCTTGCCCCCGCAACTAGTTCCAGAACTAATCGAGGCGGGGCAAGTGTTTGTATTAAAAAGGAAAGAAAGAAAAAAAAGTAACGATAGTTGACAACAATATTGCAAGAGGTACAAGTAATTAAACAATAGTAACAACTACAAGTCAACGGAAGCAAAGTAACAGTGTAACAAATGTATACATAGACGAGCGACTAGAATACCATTATTAATAAACTATATATGTTAATTTAGAGAACTTCTGTATCAGTTCCGCAAGCAGCGCATTTCTCCTTGCTTTCTAAGGGCCGGGTCGCATTAGAGCGAATTTAAAGATTTTCCTCGTTTCCTTTGAAATAACTGTGAAAAATGCCAGATGGACGAGGTAAAAAATGATTTTTGTTCCTCCATCGCGCTCGCCAAACTAGACAAACCGATGAAAATTATTTTCCGCTGTAGTCTTATCTAAAGATGTTTCGCGTAATATGACAATTTAATGGTGAAACTGCACAAAATTGTTAGTGTTGCAAAAGTTTGGAAGCCTCCGAGGCAGGACTTTGCCTTCTTTGAAGATTGGTGAAATTTTTGGCAATCCGCAAAAAATTGGCAAGTTTTTGAAACTTGCAGTCGCACTCATTTTGCGCTACACGTTGTTATACAAACAAAATTCGCTCTGCTGCGATCCGGCCCTCTTGACTGTTAAGTTTAAACCTTTTTTGATCATTCCTTTCTTCTTCTTTTTTAAGCGGAGACTGAACGGTATTTTGCTGGAGCCGCGAGGCAAATTTTTTAAAGGCTACGATTCAGACATGGATGCAACAACGTTCAATTCCTTAGCCTCAGCCGCTTTCAGGATGGGCCACTCGCTGATTCGGGAAACGTTTGGACAGTTCAGCAAATATTTTAAAAGACTGGGTGAGGTTAGCGTCACCAGGTTCTTTGACCCATCTTCTCTGTACAAACTTGAGAACAATGGAATCGACGGTTTAAATTTGGGGCTAGTCAGAGAACAAGCCCAACAGTTTGATAGGTAAGTGCAAATTAGAACTGCTTTACATGCAGAGAGAGTAGGAGCAGTGTCTTAACCCTCTAATGTCAAATTTGTATAAAAAACTGACCAAATCTCTGCCACAACTTTCTAAAGGGGCTGGGTGGGGTAAAGAAGAACTTTTTTAATAAATTGTTGTAGGGACTTCTTAGAAGTGGGTGGCCTTCAGTGAGAAAAGAGAGTCTATCAGAGCTTTTGCAGTCCTATCACTTATTCTTGGCAGTATCTGCAGGAGCATTTTTTCCAGCGTCATACACAAACTAAAGAAAGTTTAGAGATGAGGCAAAAAAAAAAAAAAAATTTGCGTGGGGGTTGGGGGCCGGGGGGGGGGGGGGGGGCGTGGCGAGGTAAGCGGGTGCAATTACCCCGAAGATTCCTGCAAAGCAACATCAGAGAGGAACTGAAGCAAAAGTTGAATGGCTAAAATTATATCGAACAAGCCAAAATCATCATAATCTCTTGCTAAGATTAACAGTCTTCCGTACCTCGAGGTGGAAAACGTATTCTTAATCAGAAAGATTCTTAAACTTCATCGCCCCGTCAAACACTGAAATAAAATAGCAGAACTAAGAGAAACAATGAGAGGTACGGTCAGTTTGTCTATAGATGAACAATTGCCACTCAGATATCGCCAATTATGCGTGCAGTAAATACAAAACTTGAAATATCAATGATATTCGCCTAGAAATATACGCAACAAAACTGCGGACATAAACCAATACTTCATAATATAACGAGGTTAGTTGATCTCTGGTGAGAACAGGCAACGTGTCTCTTTTGAGTAAAACTGAATAAGTATCAATAGGCCACAGTTTCCGAGTTACCTTGTACCTCTGTTATAAAAGGAGTCCTATCATTATGATAAAGAGTTTTATTTGCATGAAAATGAAGCTGTAGGTGGAACACCTTTTCATAAGAATGGTTTCGCACGAGACTAGTTTTAACGCAGAGGCAATAGGCATTACGAAAATGACCATTTGTTTTTTTTTTGTGTGTGTGTGTAGAAACTTTGCTGAAGCTATACACGAGAGCCTAGTGATGCCAGGACCTGGGGATGGTGTCGTTGCAGATTTGTTGTCCATTAACATTCAGCGCGGTCGAGACCATGGCTTAGCACCCTATGTCGACTTTCGAGTGGAGTGCGGCGGGATTGCCAATACATTTGACGATCTACTTGCGGACATCGATCCAAGCCAGGTAGCGAGGATTAAATCATCTTACGTCCGAGATTACAATAACATTGACGCATTTCTTCGAGATATTGATTTATATGTTGGAGGCATTAGCGAGAATCCGCAGGCTGGGTCTATTTTGGGACGGACTTTCACCTGTATCATCGCCAGGACCTTCCAGAGGTACCGTTTCGGGGATCGCTTCTGGTACGAGCGCGACGACCCCTACACTGGATTCACCTTGGAGCAGTTGGACTCCATCAGACAAGGAAGCTCGCTTGCAAAAATTATCTGCGATAATTCAGACAATGTGAAGGAAATTCAGCCGAGAGTGTTTGAAAATAGCACAGATGTGGTTCACTGTGATGATATCCCATCGATCAACCTGAATTTGTGGAAAGAAGGTGAGGATAAAAAAGATGTATTTATGTTGTTACGATCATACGAGAGACGATGAAACTGCTGTCTTCAGACGTGAGGGGAAAGGAAGGTATTAGAACTGTCGAATCAGTTAACAAGGGAGGTAGCGTGGCCGAGTGGTTAAGACGCCAGACTTGAAATCCGGAGGTCGCGGATTTAAGTCCCGCTCTGACCACTAAGCTGGAGTTGTTTCTCGGCAGACCCTAGTTCAACTCCTCGGTCATGCTTGTGAATAGCCAACTGGTCTGCCTCCCGCCAGCTGGGATTTTCCATCATAGTCTATTATGTTTAGTTGATATATTTGTTTCTTTCAGTTTGAGTGGCATGTCTGTGAACTAGCTTGGTATAGCTCGCATTGATTACTATAAACAACGACATTTCAACACTTTCACCATTTGAAGAGAAGCGCTGACTGCATTCTAAAACCCGAAAATGAATATGGCTGCTTCTGTCATACACCCACTGAAGGGTGATATATATTTGATAGAGTTCTATTCGAGCTATCGGTCATTGTGTGCCTAGGTGGCTTCAGATTTATGAGTAAAAGAATTAATCTAATGTTCACACATACTTTACTCTGAAATGCCAAAAACATGCACCCTGAGCGCTGCGTACGTTTTGGTAAAAGCTTTTTACCAAACACATTTGAAGATATCTCGATATACTTAGAAAGCGAGCATAATATTCACAAAATGTTCTTTTTTTTTCCTTCCTCATCCCCAGAACCAGGATATGTCTCCAGATTAAAGGAATCTAAAAGTTGCAACGAAAAGGAATAAACCCGAACAGGACTCGACATGCCTGTGGAAAGAGACTAGTTTTTTTAACGTTTCTCCGCCATTTTTGTTAATAGCATTTTATATAATCATTCTCTTTGACAACTAGATTATGAGCTCGAGATTTCTGTGTTAACAACCGCACACTGCTGGTATACTCATTATCTGCAACAGAGTAGATAGTGGGTAGCGTCGGTAGCCGATAAGAGAACTGAGCTTTCGTAACAGAACGCTTGTAGATTTATACTAAAGAAGTGTATAACTAAGTGAAATGTGTATTTTTTAGATGCACTCGTAAGCCGTTAATTGCGCTTGACTCCGTTCCCTTAGATTGCTCAACGACCACTCTCAGTATGGTACAAAATCCTATTCTGATAGATTGAAATAAATAGTCTAAATCAAAATTAAAAAAGAGACACTTGTGCTTTTAATGGAAGCACGTTGTGGAACCACCATTACGTACCTCTGAAGATCGAAAAAGAAAAATCACTGGCTTGCCGCTGTGTTATTGAGCAAAGTAGACTAAGGCCCGTCTACACGACGTTGGAGAAATTTGAAAACGACCGTCTTCCCGCTGAAAACGCATCACTTCATGTTTTCCGTTCACTCTACGCTGGAGAAATATGAAAGCGCAACAATCATCGGCCATTTTGGATTTGTGTTTGAGGTAAAGTCGGGCATGAACTCACATTCTTATCACGGTGATGTCATCGTTTTCTCAAAAGCTCCGTTTTCAAAATGCTTTTCGTCCACACCAAAACGCAAAGCCGGCGGTTGCGAGTTCCTCCGGTTTGAAGAGCGTTTTCGAAAAGCTCCGTTTTCGTAACGGATTAGTGTGGACGGTAGGCCTAACCTTAATAATAAAGCTGCGTTTTCAAATTTCTCCGGCGTAATGTGGACGGGACCCGATATAAAAACGTTGCTTACACGATACTGCGAAGCCGCCAGCTTGATAAATGGATATAGGTGAAGTGGTTCTCAAACGTCTTTAACGAGTGTCAATGTTGTTAAATAAAAGACCCTGTTGTCATGTGGGTGTTCAACAAGTCCTTGCACGGAGTACGTCTAATCTTAACATACGTGGATAAATACGAAATGACTTACGTCCTGTATTGTTCACCGAGAATGAGCAACAAGGAACCGTTAATAGACACATAAATGAGGAGAGTTTTATATCTTGGCTAAAAAATTGAGTAACATTGACACGGCTCTAGGCTAATCCTCGAAAGAAAAATAAATCGACTTATTAAAATAAAATCAAAGCCCTTGATCTGATATTGACGTTTGTAGGGGCTGGGGAGGAAACGGGCTGGGGGTTGTATCCACGAAATAGATGTGTTTTTTTCTTTGTTTCGGGATGGAAGAGTATTTATCACGTTTACTAAAGAGGATCTAAATTGGTGTCTATTAATGGAGGTGGGTGGGGGGGGGGGGGGGGGTGTTGAGATCAAGAAGTCTAGAAGTCCCTTAGCAGTGGAGGTTTGGATGTTTAGTTACAGCTTTTCGTTCTTTCTTTTTGTTTCGTTCTATAATTATTGTGCTTAGAACCGTCAAGTGTGCGCATTCCTGGCATGTTCGCCCTTTCACGACGAGCCTTGCTGCTTCAATAGTCCAATATTTTAAAGTTGTTCAGTTATTTATAGCCTCACAAATAGTTCTAACAAATGCAAAATTTGCTGAAAAGTAGAACAGTAGAGGTAACCCTTTTCCAAAAAATCGGTCGAGGTGTTTGTCAAGCCTGAAAATTATCGTCAAAAAAGAAGAACAAAACTTTTGTCCTCTGACACGATAAGAAAGTCTCAATATTAGAATACACGTTTCTTTTAAGAGTTTTAGTTCAGTTTCAAGCCTAACTGTTTTTTTCTTTAGTATCAGAATAGCCATTTTGAGTGCTAATCCTATCGTCCACAACCACTCGGACAGTCACTCCTATCGACAGTAAGATTAGAAATTCTTACGCTGCCATGATGGTCGAAGACTAACTCCTTATAGCAAGAACAACTTCCCGCAACTTCTTTTAGCCTCTGTCCCAAACATGATATAGTACAGATATCGTTATAAATGAAATATCCCGAAGGCGGCTGACGCAGTTTCCTTATACTGCCTTTTGCAGCCCTTTGAGCAAGATGATAAAGCGTAGCGATCGATCTAGTAGCTGAATGAAATATCTTTATAATAGGTGACGCACTTTCTATTATACTGAACCCACAACTAACCCCTCAAAAGAATATACAAACCCACCTACGAACTATTACTTTATTAAGCCGCGTGGCAAAACAACAGCTTCCTCTCGACACAAAAAAATTTGCGCCGATATTTGCCCGAGTGAGGAACAACGTTTAGGAGGCGAAACTCAATAATGATTACAGATTTTAAGAAAGAGATAAGGTCAAAGAACAAATATCTCTGAATGTGTTTGGGATCAAATGGGGTTGTTATGTGCAATATCCCTGGAATATTTTTCGGGCACGCAAACTCGATTTGATCAATTTAAACCAAAAATTTGGCTAGATAAGTTTGGTTATTTGTTTAGCTATTTACTCGCGAAGAATAGCACATACTCTGACTAAGGCGCTAAGGCTTTCCATTATCACCCAAAGATACAAGTCTACGATCTCGTAATGAGATTACCACAAATTCCTCTGAGTTGATTGCTCATTTTACAACGCGCAAAATTACCTTTTGTGGTAGGCTTCCGATATCCCAGCTAAGGCTGTGGGATGACTTGTTGGCACGTGACGCTTTTTAACCAGTCATGAGCGAGCACGTGCTCTAACTGACGTAATTCATGGGTTTTCATTGGAGCTGCCGAGCTCCGCTTACGATTGCGCCGATCAAAAGCGACGATTCATTGAAATATTCCCAAACTTGATCACGAAAAGTAAGTTCTGCTGTTGCGCTCCAAGTAAGGCCAAATTCACCCAAATTGATTGATTAAGCAAAATAAGGTAAGAAGAAAACAGTATAATATTTATAAGGCTTAAAATAAAAAATTAAGTCTCCATCTATCATGAAATTTTGTTTCTTACTAAAGGTTAACGGAAAAAAACCTAATTGAAAGATAGAGAGCATTCCTTTTTTTCCGGCAAAAGTTAATTCCATATTTTTCGTCTGAAACATGAAAGGGAGTGTACTGTATGCAGTTTTGAATGTGTAGATACAATTTACTTTTCACTTTCAATTTCTGATGCGGGAGTTATTTTGCAATTCGATGAAACAATGGCGAATGTTTGCCGTTTGCTATAGTACGTGTTTTAATCAAACTCTCAACACACGTTCAGTTTCCAGTTACCTATGGTGGTGGTTTAAAAGGATTTAATAGCAAGGACCTAGCAATGATTTCAATGTCTTGGAAAAAAACAGTTTAGTATTATGTTTTATGTGACTAGTCATCCAGCGTGGGCGGGTCGATGGAGGCCATGTTCCTTTTTAGAGTAAGCCTTTCTTGTACTTCGTCAATCGTAAAATTTCGATAAAAAACCAGCTCCAACTATGCCTCAAGGAAATCACGAACAAACAACAAGGTGAGAAACGCTCCGACGACGAATAGACACGTTCTTTGAATTGCCCTGACAAGAGTAACATGGCGGCCCGTCATTTCGATCATCATGTCACATGAACGGGAACATGATCAACGCGCCCCTTTAGACTTAATTCACGCACCTCTTGGAAATTTACAGAAGCCATTGATCAACCTCTCAAGCGAAATAGGGAGAAGTCAAGAGAAGAAAAGTACCCAAACTGAGAATGCTAAGAATGTATCGGAGAGCTTGAAGACGAGATCGACGAGCTACAGGAAAGTATCGTCACGCTGGATCTGTAGTCGAGGACAAGTTTTTTTCTATAGATTTTGAAGATTCAGAAGAAAATTTCTGTTTAATGTCTATAATGAAGAAGAAGTGATGCCAGGGGACGTTAACCTCGTGAGAAAAAAGGAAACAAACTATGTATTAACACACAATTCTTTACCCCAGAGAAAAGAGAGCACTTGATAAGCAAAGAATGCAGCTTCAGCTGTCCATGTTTAATTTGGTAGCTCTATCGAAGGGTTTTTTTTACTGTATGCAATCTTAGTGTCAATGATTGCGTCTTTGCCTGTGAAAATGGACTGCCTTGTATTGAAACCTGATGCAAGCAGCAAACAGAATGAACTCGACTTCTCCTGAGGGTGGACCGATACGACTTTGCTTCAAAGATGATGTTAGCTTGTTGCAAGCAAATTGCTTCGCAGGGGAAGGGAAGTCTCAGTAGCGAGGCATTAAACAAGGTGAAAGGCGAAATCTGTATCCATTTGCGTTTATGGCAAGTGTAAAATTGATTTGCTTTCCTATATACATTATACAACAACATTTCATCGCGAAATGACTTGATAGCTCAAAGTGATCTCGCTCAGCAAATTCTTTGTAATAAACCTGATGTTGGCTTCTTTGGTTTCTTGTTTGTTAGTTTTTCCTTTATTTCTATTGGATATAAGGAGCTTTGCAATTGCGCGTCTAAGGTGTAGCCAAAATCAAAATGTGTAGAATCGCTGGCCGCTGCCTTGATTTTGTTGTAGGTTGTAATAAATGTTTAGATTTGAAATTTCATTAACCTCTCAGGACTAAATTCAGTTTATCGCAGGGGCCGCACGGACATGGCAAATTTCTCCTCGAGTGTTGAAATTTTTTCAACTCGAGAAATTTCGTACCTCCAAGCGACCAGGTAATTTTCATTTTATTATAGCTTATTATATTAAATCTCCGCAATACATAAACATACCAATAACGACGTTTGTGACAATTTTTCCGACCGTACTACGAAGATTTCCGAAGATTCTCCAACGTTGTCCGAAGGACACACGAACGTTTTCCGAACATTTTCCAGACATTTTTGGAGATCACCGAAGATTACTGAAGACTTCCGAGGGCGATCTGAATATGTATCGATCATGCACCAACAGTTTTAGGGTCAAAAATGATATCAAAAATGTTGTCACACACGTGTGGATAAAAATGATATCGTCCTGAGGCAGAATAAGCATTTTTATCGATTCGCTATCACTCGGTATACCACTAAAATTTTGTATCATAAAATCAAGTAACCTTGTTGTATCTACTTTATATCGATCGTGAATTCTTGTAAACGTTTGGATTACTGATGAACAAAAACAAACAATTTATCCGATGATTTAAGTTGCTTTAAAACAACTTTTTACTATTTAGCGACTGAACGAAGTAAACCAAACATAGACTGTATTTCGACCAGGAGCCATAATCGGGGACGGAGACCGTAAGCGCGCGCATTTCTAGTATTGGGGTTGTCCTCATGATATGGGACAATAATTCTATTTTTAGAACAAATTGCGCCATCGCCTGCGGCACTCGCGCGTACATGCTGCGAGGATTTTTGCGGATGTCGCGCGGGGGAAATGGCTTCCGAAATTCCCGAAATATTTCATGTTTTTGGCCCACAACTCAACGCGTTCACGTCTGTTGAAATTTTTCTTAAGTATTTTCGTCGTAAGCTGCTTCAGTTTAAGTGAAGTAAGACTGTGTCGAATTTAGGTATGTTCCGCTTTAAGCTTATATATATCGCGCTGACCAAGTTGTGTTCCGACGGATGCTTCTTTTACATGAGCTGTACATTACTCCACTTTAAATTTCACATATGTTGAAGATTAACAGCTTTTCCATTACACAGCAAAAAACTAGCTGGATATATTAAGATATATCAGAACTTCAGGACTTCATAGTTTCCAAGCTCCTCTTGCCACACGCTTGCGAGGGCTTTGTCAGTCTATCGCGACTGAAAAGTAAAACAAAATAATTGCTAGTTTGGTCAGTTTGAGTTTCGCCTGAATTGTAAGTAACGCTTGATGTTTCATCAAGGCCCAATAACGGTACGTCTAACGTACGGTCTCCGTCCCCGATTATGGCTCCTGTTTCGACCAGGAGCCATAATCGGGAACGGAGACCGTAAGTCTTGGGATCCGCGCGCACCTATGATATGGGACAATTTTTCTATTTTTAGAACAAATTGCGCCATCCTGACGTCATATATCCGCACGGATCCGCGCACATGTCGGGGGCTCTCGCGTGGATGCTGTCACGTTGCATGATCAAATGGTGAGAGTTGAGAGATTATCTTGCGTATTTTTTACAACGATGGCAGGGAATAAGGCAGGGAATACGAACCAGGGCGCTTATATGTAGTTTTATGCTCTGAGCCAATGGAAAAGGTGGGTTTTTCAGGGTCGAAAACAAGACTTCAATCTCGCGCTGGGAATGAATAATAAGATCTGCTCGCGCTAGTTGTAAGCTTACGCGTATGTTTTTGCGTTTGTTCTGACTTAAGAATATAGCAAGAAAACTCTCTACTCTGGTATCGAGATAATTTGTGAGTTTCTCAGACAATGGTTAATCATAACCAAAACCTGTTTTGATGGTTTCTTATTGTTTCTGCTTGTTTGTTGAGTTTGCAAAAGTTTTTGAAAGGAAAGTCTGACAATTGTCAACAAATCTTGACAAAGATTTCTTTCGTTATCTTTTGTGCCGAGATGCTGCAACAAATTTTACGAACGCAAAAAAGGCTACTAACATCATGTTTGTTTCTTCAACATAAGCATTGTGAAGTTTTACACTGCGAAAATGAAAATAGACAAGGAGTTTTGATAACTCGATCAACAAAATCGAAATCGTTATTCGAAGTTGATTAAAGAAAGCGTCATCGTAACTTTGCTGATTATTTCTGCTTTATTCACATATTTTCAGCTTAGCTTTTAATATATGTTCTCAAACATTTATCAATCTTAAACATATTTAAAAACTATAGAGTTATTGTTTGAGTTCGATGTACGCTTTCACATGAAAGTGCGGCGCCTGACACACAGTACAATTTGTCATGTTTACTGACTGTACAAAACACGCATCGGCGGGCGCTCTCATTCATCGACAACAGAGAATTTACTGGATCTTTACACGAATAAAACTGAGCAGTATCTACGAACGTAAAGTTATTGGGCCTTGACGGAACATCAAACGTTGCTTACAATTCAGACGAAACTCAAACTAGCAATTATTTTGTTTTACTTTTCGGTCGCGATAGACTGTCAAATTCCTCGGAAGCGTGTAAGAAGAGGAGCTAGGAAAGTATGAAGTCCTGAAGCTCTGCTATATCTAAATATATCCAGCTAGTTTTTTGCTGTGTAATGGAAAAGCTGTTAATCTTAAACATATGTGAAATTTAAAGTGGAGTAATGTACAGCTCATGTAAAAGAAGCATCCGTCGGAACACAACTTGGTCAGCGATATATATAAGCTTAAAGCGGAACATCCCTAAATTCGACACTGTCTTACTTCACTCATACTGGAGCAGCTCACGAGGAAAATACTTAAGCAAAATTCCAACAGACGTAAACGCGTTGAGTTGTGGGCCAAAAACATAAAAATTTCGGGAATTTCGGACGCCATTTCCCCCGCGCGACATTCGCAAAAATCCTCGCAGCATGTACGCGCGTGTGCCGCAGGCGATGGCGCAATTTGTTCTAAAAATAGAATTATTGTCCCATATCATGGGGACAGCCCCAATACTAGAAATGGCGCGCGCTTACGGTCTCCGTCCCTGATTATAGCTCCTGGTTTCGACTTAATAAACAATTTCACGTAATATTCAGGGTTAACTGATAATCGTAGTAATTAATTGTTGTTAAAAAGCTGAGCAACAATTTACGAAGTTGAAATGTAATGTTTTCAGATGATTTTAAGTAATGACTTAGTATTTTACTTACCATAAACTTCCGAAAGTAAAGACCCTCATTACTTTCAGAACTGTGAAGACTTTCGTCAGACTTTCACCGTTGCTACTGATTGGAAAAACAAATATACCATTGAACCTTAGTCTAACTATTTTCGAGTGGGGGGGGGGGGGAGGGGTTGCGCTAGGGCTCACAACTTTCGTAGGCCTAAACGGGGAAGGGGTAGGGAGGCAAAACGCGAGGAAGAAGGGGAAGGAACGCCTGCTATAAGAACTGGGCTTTTCACATTACACCCACCGATCTCGATGTAATCCGATTTCATCAACTGTCAATTACTGTCAACAGGTTCACCAATCAAAAACTAGCGCGCGCTTGTCGGCATAACTGACTTCCTGCGGGAATTTAGTCGATTGGAATTATTTCACAGAGTGCTATTGATTAATTATCGAAGTGTGAAAAATGGGAATATCTCAACACAACAACATAACAATTAGGAGATTATTTTAGCGTGGAAATGTCCTCCACTCACGAAGAGTTCAAAAATAGGGAATAAAAAGAAGGAATACGATTGCAATAATCTAAGCAGGTTATGTGGTATCGAGTCTGGTGTAAAAGCGGAGAGCGTCTTTCGAAATTTTATTTACAAATTCCAGACATTGTGTTGGCCGACTGTTGTTGTTGTTGTTCCTTTGGGTTCGCTTTCAACTGAATACAAAAGTCGTCGAAGCGTATTTGTAGAAGTTGTGGCGGCAAATCAGAATGCTAAAACTCAGTTCGGCCGGCTACGAACTGTGAGGTGGTGGAAGATAGCCGGTATATATATGTTATTTGCCGGCTTAGGGTCGGTCCGTATAGTGAAAAACTGTGACCGAGGTCTTGAAAATGCTGCTCGAGGCCGCAGGCCTCGGGCAGCATTTTCAAGCCTGAGGTCACAGTTTTTCACTATACGGACCGACCCTAAGCCGGCAAATAACATGCTAATTTTTTCTTCTTGCGGTAAATTGGTTTTACAGATTACAAATGAGTTTGTTTACGCAACTTTGTCATGGAATCGGCTTCCGTGCCGTCTACTAACGATTTGTAAAAAGCTCTTCGCAACGAGCGAGTAACTCAGATGGTAGACAAAGAAAGATGTATTATAAAGAACAGATTTTTTTTCGAACTACTTTATGTTAGTTGCATTTATTTAACCAGTTAAGTTCTCCAGAATTGTTTTTGCGGTGTGAAATTTCGTGCGAAGTTTGAAGTTTTACCACAAAAACAATTTCTGTCAGTCGTTGCTTTTAAAATCACTTGAAATCAGACTTTTGTACCGTAAATTGAATAGCAGAAAGCGAGGAAATTTGTTAAGTGTATTCCACAGAAATTCTCCTAAATACAGCAACGATCAGAGAGGTAAACTCGACTGAAATTGACTCAAATTTTACGGCGAGAGAAACACAGGATTACGCGCCATTACAGCGCTAAGCTACAAACAACCAAGCAAACTCTCACAACTTCAAAACACTCAATTGAATTTACTTACAGTGACTTTCCTTGCCATTTTAAAGTGAACAGAGATAAACTTGCGTTGACTAATCGTCGATGGATGTGTAAAAAAGGCAAAAGATTGACGATTACTGCTAACTTTTAGGAGCGAAATTTAGGCAGCGGGGAAATCCGGACTGTGGGCCGTATCGTGAAAAGCTGGACCAGTCGCGTGCGTATGATTAGCCAATCAAATTCGAGGATTTAGGATTCCGGCCCGCTGAGATGCTTGTGGAAAAAAAGGAAAAGTTTGTATTTTAAATTCGCATCGGCGATTAACAAAGGAAAATTGGAGCAATCGACAGAAGCAAAGCTCAGTGATTCCATCTCCCGCAGCTTGTCTGTCAAAGATATTTTTCGAAGGCGAAATAACGAGAATCGACACTTTTCTGTTCAGTTCATAGTTCCTGGCAAGAACAAACATTTGATAAATTAGATTTTTCGCGTATCTTGCAGACAAGATCTCGCTCGGGTTTTCACCCAAATCTGCCCATGCACGCTAGCGAGATTTTTAAAAATCTCTCAAAGCCTTTACCGATACATCTTCTGGTCCACGACTATTGCCGGTTTTCACATGACGTCACTAAAATTCAAACTACAAAATTATTGATCCTCCTGACATTTTACTTCCATGATGTATAAGAGCAGCTGAAAACTAATATTCATACAAATTTTTGTTCCGAATGGGCTCTTGGTTTTGTGATAGACTACGCTTGAATTTCTAAACTTTTGCGTGACGCGGCATTTACATGACGGCCGAGAGAGCTGTCATGTTGGTTAAAAATGTGACTTAATTCGGGTAATCTGGCTATCTGAACAGTTCTTGTATTAGAAAAAGTATTATTTTAATGTTTTTTGGGTTCCTCAAGAAATAAATTCACGCTTTTGTAGCAAAACTCAGTGACAGATGTTTCTGTTGGTTTCCGGACGCCATGTTGGTGCCCATCCGGATGGGCACCAGCATTAAAAATTTAATTGGGGTGAGAAAATCGTCAATTTAGTGAAGTCGTTAGTCAGGATTAGTAAACTGCTTTATTTGCATCTGTAGTATTTCACCATTTGCGACATCGTTCCAAAATTAGAAATGAAGTGATACGAAAAAAATATATTTTACGCCTAAAAATATAACTACTGCGTCGATTTTTATCCTCGGGTATTGTAGTCGAATACAGATAAGTCCTTTTTACATTTCGGAGTGACGAAATTTGCGGAAAAATTCCCTAAAGACGTGAAATAACCGTTCGGAAAAGGGTAAGTTGACGTAATGAACTTAACTTTCAGCACTTTTTCAAGTAATATATATCAAACACGAAAGACCGTGTTCGACCACATTTCCAAACACTGAGAAGAAAATTGAAAATACGACGCGAAGGTGAAGTATTTTTCGACGCGCTTCGAACTGTGTGGAAATGTGGTCAAACACCGTCTTCAGTTTCTGGGATACCTTTTCAATCGAAACTAAAACTAAGAAGAAAAAGAAAAAAATAAAATCGTAAGAATTCATGCTAATTATTAAGATCAGATTAGAAAAAAGGAGGGCGGATTATCATAATGCAAACAGAACGTTTTAAACTTCAGGCTTTCATCAACTTTCGCAGCTGACAGACTTGATCTAAATCAACGAATCACCTTATATCACACAACAAATCAAGTCATAACTTGTTTTTCACGTCTGAAAGCAAAAAGGTAGGATTTATTTGTTGAATTACTAATAGAACTAAGGTAGTTTTTTTTAAAGGTAGAAACTGGTGACAATATCCATGCCTCTTTCAAATTCTTGTGAAATATCAACTTTCCAAAATTTATTTATTTCATCTCCAGTGACCGTAAACCTAGTGACCATGACCGTGAGACGTTAAAATTGGTACAGAAGTCATGAGAAAAAATCTGTGACCAGGAGAGCTCAAAATGAGCAACCTCAGTTGTCAGACCTCACAATCACTGTGAAAATCATTGCCATTTTTAGATCCGGCGGCAACTGAGGGTGGAAACACTGGTGGTGCCGGGCAGGGCATGGCGTGAAAAAAAGCAGGCGAATTAATAGCCGGGAAATTTGGCGCCAAAGGTGATCGCGACAACAAATGGAAAAATTTTGAAGAACCAACACATAGATGAAGATAGAGGCTTCGGGAAGTGAGAGAGAAGAGAGTCTCTCGACTCGAATGTGCTCAGATAGTGAAAGATAATTTGGTCAATTGCTATCTAATTATAGCAATTGACCATTTATTTTGAAATGCGACTTAACTCATTCGAATGCAATATATAAACTCCTAAAAAAAAATTCAAAAGACAATTTGGTCAGTTGCTATCTAATGACAACAATTGACAGTTTTTTTTTAAAAATTGGACTAAACCACAATATATGCTGCTTCAAAACAGACGAACTGATATAAAACATACGGGCTTGCACGTGTTAAAAGTCCTGACCAATATTGCCAAGAAGTAAAACATCTACTGAAAATATTTCCTGTTATTACAGAATTTTGCATCTCCTATCGGTTATCGATGGAAAACAAGGCGCGGTCGAGATGGGCTCCGTTTTCACAGAAGTTGACTGTGGTGTTTTTCACCTTGAATCCTAATTGATTGCATCTTTGGAAAGGGAATTTTTGTCTGATAAAATACACCGTTTATGTGAGTATTGCACACCAATTGAAACTGATATTTTTTTTTTCTCGAAAACGTCACTCATGTCCATATTTGTTCAATTGAGCATTGATCCTCGTACTTAAAACTTAAAGTAATTCATAGGTTCCAATTTGCTTCGTGGTGCTTGCGTTAGGGGTAGAGGTATTAATACTGGCTTGTTTAAAGTGGTCAAAAATGCGATGGCGAATAGTTTCGTGTCATAGAGAAAGTCAGGCTTTTATCAAAATGAATGATGATCAACGAAATATACAACATGTAACAAGTTATTGATTTACGCCTGAGCGATTTTGCGTACCATAAATGTTCACTGAGGGATTAAAAGACGTTTTTATGAATTGAGAACAAGTAATCGTAATTTTTTCTTCATGAAATGCATACACACTGCGTTTACTATAAAGTTTCCTCTATAGCTAGCTAAGAGCACCAACGCTAGACCCCGAAACTATAACGTAAAAACCAATGCTTACCGATGCAATTTTTCTCATTTTTCGTCTCCCTTCCTTTGTAAAATTAATATTTAAAATTCAAAAACCACTTAAAGACATTCCTAATTAGAAATAACATTTTAGCCTTTTAATCAAATGAAACCATCTTCAAATTATGGGGAGTTTAATTTTTTTTCTTGTCGTTATCGCAGCTCATTTAGTCGTAATGTAGAACCGATATATGCTTGTTTTGTTTCCAAGAAGACTTTTTCTGGAAACAATCGGACTCAGTGACATAATAAAAAGAACTACAAAAGGTCTTTTAGTTGAATATTGATCGCGGAGATTGAGCTGAGAGCCCAATTTAATATATTGATCGGTATCAGGCCCATATAGCGTCCATGCATGAGTTGATGTAGAAGCACCAACATTATACCCCCATAGTCATCACTAAACAAACTTCTTTTCCGACAGCTTCTATTAGCTGGTTGACAAGTTTCCCTTCCCTGTCTCTGTACGGTATGAACGTAATGTTTTGCAAGTGTCATGGACTGACTCAATAGTGTAATACTACATGACGTTGAAGGCTGGTGAAAGGTGACTGTGCACGCGTTCTTCAATGTTGAAAATGATTTCAAATGTTCGTTGTGTACAAGTCCCATGTTGAAAAACAGTTAAGAATAGTTTTAATAGTAAATCCTTTTTCAGAAGAAATCCATTCCAAAATAAAAGAGTCCTAGTGATATACGATGATGAAATTTAACCTCTTCAAATCGCTTATATTAGTTTCTTTTTCAGTCAAATCTCTGTGAGGTTTACTGATTTTTTGTTTTTGTTTTCTTTTAATTTTCCAAACAGGTGTAACTCGAACACTGGTGAACTAAAAAAAATGCATGAGCAATGGTAAGTAGAGGAAAAAAAAATCTTCTTTTATTACTAAAACAGACGGCGCTAAAACTGCTTCAAGCACATAACTTTCTTAAGGGTAAGTAATGAGAAAGGCTGCCATGGTAACAAGAAGGAGTTGTCAAGTGAAGACCCTTGGCAATATAAAAATGTCGAAGTATTAGCGAGAGAAATAGTTTTACGAATTAGTCCATTTTTCTTTAGGTTCTTGACCATACTTCTTCAGTTTTGGTTTAATTGATCCTAGCTCTTTGGTGTTTTGCTTTATCCAAGAGAAAATCCTTATTTTGAGGTACCCTCAATTTGAGAATTCACAATTTTGTAAGTCGCATCACAAAGTATAACTTATAACTTGAGAAATAGCTCCGAGATTTTGGTTCTCCTGCTTATTGAGCTTTAATTAATTCAAAACACAGGGTTCTGCGGTGGTTCATCTTCCTGACAGTCACATGTACGTTGGGTTACCCTTCGCTCAGTGGGACATCATTCACTCGAAGTGTTCTCGAGTCGATGATAACAGGACCTTGTGAGCCGGTGACGCTGGACATTCAGCTAAGCTGCTTCATTCGTCGATATCGCACGTTTGACGGCTCGTGCAACAACTTGTGCAACGTCACAAGAGGGAGTGCCCAGAGGCCGTTTTCACGTCTACTACCACCTGCCTATCAGGACGGAAAACAGGCGCCGCGTAGTCTGGGATCGAACAACCAGCCACTTCCGAACGCGCGAAACGTCAGTAAGATGGTGTTTGCGAACTCCACGGGCAACGATGATAACGCAACGGCGAACTTCACCCACATGACCATGATATGGGGGCAGTTCCTGGATCATGACATCACTTTAACGCAGCTAAACGAGTCTGCTGAGTGTGGAAATAACAGCCTTCCATGTCGGGGGCCTGAAGAGGGATGCATCGGTATCGACATTCTTCAGGGGAATGAATTGAGAGATAATCGAAGTGCTGTGTGCATACCACTTCGTCGATCAGCAATTAAAAACGGTGAACAGGTAAGGTACAGATCGGTTATTGACCAAGCTTGTTTTGTCTAGGTGGTAAAGGTAAAGTATGCATACGAGCCAAGTGGCCCATCAGGTCAGAGCTTATCCCGTTTTCTGTAGCATGAAGCGACTAGTAATATTTCTACTTCCCTTTGTATGGAATGCTAGTCCATCGCAGGGTTACCCCAAGCATTAAATTAGCCGGCACCCATTCGTACACCTGGGTGGAGAGAAGCACTGTGTGAGTTAAGTGTCTTGCCCAAGAACACAACACCATGTCCCCGATCAGGGGTCGAACCCGCACCGCTCGATCCGGAGTAGAGCGCACTAACCATGAGGCCACCGCGCCTCCACGTTTGGTCGTTTGACTGGACATTAATTGGTCAAGATATTTTTTCTTGCACGGTATGGTAGTCAAAGGCTCGTGCATATACCGAAAAAATACAAATGATCCGTGAGGTACCCCATGGTATACCACGAGAAAGCGTTACATAACTAGCACTCTTGCAACGTGTTATAATTCTTTTCTATTGAGTCACATGGCTATGAATAAAATCTTCTTCACAACTTGTTAACAAATTTGCTTGACTTTAAGACGTCAAATTGTCTACCACTGATTTGCAGGTAAACGTTGTCTCAGCTTTTATTGACGGGTCGCAAATTTACGGGACCAATTGTAAAGAGGCAGAACTCCTTCGTGACCGGAGGGCTAATCTCGGGCTGCTACGGGTTGTCCCGTTCCCTTCCAGCTCCGCCGAATCCCCCATCCTGCCAAAGGCCGGGCCGGAAACTTTCTGCAGATCTCCTAACTCCACGATGAAACCTTGTTTCCGTGGCGGCGAAAGTAGAACAAACGAAAATCCAGGTAAATCGTTTACGTAAACAGCTTTACAAATACCCGTACGAAGTATAGCGTGAAACCAAACAGCATGTAGAATCAAGATTATTATCACTTTGTCGGGCATTGAGGCGCATTTGACGGGCTAAAATGGAGAATTTGGCTTTCAGCCCGCTGACATTTTAACACTTACCAATAAACTTGATCGAACTTTCCTTTCGTGCCTCTTACAATTTTTGACAACTCAATTGGCAAGATTTTGTAATGTTTAGCCATCTTCGCTTGATTTATTGTGTATTTCCACTGTGCTTTCCTTGAGGGAAAATAAAAGTAGTTCAACTTGTTGAATCTCGAGTGATTGTTCGGACTGCTCCGTTGTCATTATTTTTTTCAGTTCTTATTTTCTCAATGCACCTCTAATGTGATAATAATAGCTGCAATACAGTTTATGTTTTTGAGCGTAATTATGTTTTGGGCCCTTCTCAGAGCTCATTTAATTTTATCCCTCGCTTAGCGGCTTGGGCCAGTCTAAAATGAGTCTGACTCGGGCCCAAAACATATTTATGCCTGAGAACATAAATTATTTTTACCACAATTGCTGCTAATCTCGCAGTCTGATTGGCTAATTTGCCGTTGTCGCTAAGAGTCCATACCACGCTGCTCGCGTCAATGTGTCGTGCAATGCCTTTTTCAGCTCGCGCTCTGAAAAAAACATTTTCTTTGATGTTGATGTTGTGGTAAAAAACAAATCGAAATGTGGTTTAGCGTGGTCTGTACTCCTATCGACAAAGAGTACGCGCCATTACTCTTTTCCTAAGCATTTTTTCTTATTGTTTCTGCATGTTGACCAAGTTTGCAAACGTTTTTGAAAGGAAAGTCTGACAGGTACCAGTAGCTCATTTGCATAGTGCAGCGCGTGCACTTTCAAGTCCGAGTCGGTGTTTTCAATTGTCAATAAATCTTGACAAAGATATCTTTCGTTATCTTTGATATTGTGGTAAAAAAACAAATCGAATGTGGTTTAGCGCGGTTTGTACTCTTATCGACACCGAGTACGCGTCACACAGTGGTCAAAATGTGGTAAACTCAGGAGGCGCAGTCGAGTGAGTCCAGAACAACTTTTCACCACTGTGATGACGCGTACTCGTTGTCGATAAGAGTACAGACCACGCTAAACCACATTCGATTTGTTAAATTGTTTTAGTACTATTTTTTAATGGCTCTCAAAATATAACGAGGATATTTAATTATTACAGGTGACTAGGTGTTGTCCAGCTAGTCACAGGTGTGGAACAATTGAAAGTATAATAATTTTTTCCATTTTGTCGCTAGCGTTGATGGCCACGCACATTGTTTGGGTCCGGGAACACAATCGCATCGCCAAGTACCTTCATGTGCTCAATCCATCGTGGCTCGATGAAAGACTCTTCCAAGAGGCGCGCAAAATCGTCATTGCTGAGCTACAACACATCACGTTCAGCGAGTGGCTTCCTGTCTTCTTCAGTGAAGACTTGGTAAGCATTTAATAAATCTAATATTTCGTTTTAGAGAAGGACGGGGGAAAGGGTACACTGCAGTAACAGTTGCATTTATAGGATTTTTAAAGACTCAACCAGCCCATTAGGCACAAGATAAGCCATACTTCTAACTACACTAACACGAGACATCGATTCAATGCGAATAGTTTATTGAGGATGCGTCAGTCAATCATTTGATGTAGATGTATTCCGTCTTACAACATAATCTGCATCCTTACAAATTACCACTATAGGTTCTAACAATTAGAACCTGTGCTATGCCAGATACAAAACATCGCTAAAAAACTACCCTTTAGATGTGGCCAAAAAATATGTGGAAACAGTATCTTCATCTACCTCTACATCTACATCTGTATACGTAATCTGCAAATGGATTCTTCACCTAATGCAGTAGCTCGCGACCCCGAGAAAAGGGTATAAAATCAATAAGGTTTAACATTTTATAATATTATACATACGCGCTGTTATAACAAAAAGGTGACTAAAAAAGTGGACTGACTAACCTAGAATGACCCAAATCTCCCGCCAAATGTCTTAATAGTCCCTAAACGTCCCACGAAAACCCGCAAGCCTCTCCGTCGTACCGTCAGAATAATAATTTCTGACTAATTCGTCCCTCGATCGTCAGAAATTACATTTTAAAAAATGAAGGTTTTGAAGGTATTGGAATATTTCTGTACATTTTTAAGAGCGTTGCAGTTCACGTCAGGTTTTGGGTAAATGTCGCCATCTTTTTTCCTACGGAGGATTGCTGTGCTTATGGCTAGCCTCAACTGCAACGCGACTTTGCATTTGCAAACAATGCATAGGTCGAAGGCCCCGCATAACTTTACTCTCTATCTTTCAGCAAAAACGTGAAAATATTCTTCTGGAACCATCAGGAAACTACTTTAACGGTTATGATCCAAAAGTCAATCCAGAGATCATAAACGCCTTCGCAACGGCGGCTTTTCGAATGGGTCACTCTATGATCAGGGATGAATTTGGACAGTTTGACGGGCAGTTTAGACAACAAGGTTTTATTCCAATGAAAACATTTTTTGACCCGTCACCTCTGTATTCATTGAGCAAGAATGGTATCAGTGGAATCTTGTTGGGATTGGTGGCTCAAGCATCTCTAAACGTAGACAGGTAGGTTATTAATGTAGTCACAGCTATTACATCCTACATATGAAGACCCAAGTGATTTAAATTTCCCTGTCGGGAGGATGGAGGATAGTCCGTAGCGAGTTGTCCGCGAGATCATCCTTAGTTTTGAAAATGAGGGAAACGAAGGGCCAACCCAGGGAGGAGACTCCCAAATGAAAATGACCGGGTGCACGTGGGAAATTTTGGAAAGAACCTCTCAGGGTTACCAACTCCTGTTTTGTGGTCGTGGCTTGAAATTGTTTTCACCCTTAAGAGGTGCCAATTCTAAATCAACACATTATCTCCTGTCATATTACCGCGGTGGACCTTTTGGGGCTGAACATCTTAAGAGCTGACAAAGACCGTTTTTTTAACCCCTAAAAGGTGTTGCGAGCATCCCCGTCCTTTTTATATGGGATTCTCCTCGGGGGCATATTACAAGGGAACAGCGACTGTTTCAAATGTGATAATAATGACGAAGAAAATAACGATGGCGATAACGATGACGTTGACAGTATCCTCGACAACCACGGCAATAACAACAACGGCAACGATTATATTAACACACATGCTACTCATAAATTGATCACACTTTAGATTCTTTGCACCAGCCGTACGAGAGAACCTGGTGACACCTGGACCACCAGTCCATGGGATCGTGGGTGATCTCTCAGCTATCAACATCCAACGTGGTCGTGATCATGGTTTGCCGCCATACAACCAGTTCCGAAAGATCTGCGGCTTGAGTCTCGCAGCGTCCATTGACAACTTCACGAACATAAACGCGGCTCAGCGAGAGAGGATCCGCGTGGCATACAACGATAATGTCAACGACGTCGACTTGTTTGTTGGAGGTTTAAGCGAAAGTCCTTTGCCAGGAAGCACAATGGGTGCTACCTTTACTTGCATTCTTGTTAAAGGGTTTAAAAACCTTCGTGAGGGAGATCGCTTCTGGTACGAGAGGAATGATTCCTACACTGGATTTACAATGGCTCAGTTGAATGCGATTCGAAATGCAACCCTAGCAAGAGTAATATGCGACAACTCAGATGGGATTGGGCTTATCACACCGAATGTCTTCCTGGAAAGGAGTGTGTCCAATGATTTGACAGACTGTTTCAACCTAAAAATTGTCAACTTGAATGAATGGAAAGAAGGTAAGAGACTGCCAGATAGTTTATAATCCCCAGGAGTGATGGAAAGGGGTCAACAGAGTCTCTGCTAGAGAATCTTTGCTGGTGTTTTCCGAGGACACAGATGTGACTCAGCTGATCGCTGAGAATTGGTCAGACAAATAAAACGTTAAACCTTTAGCTGAGCAATGACGCTTTCTATCTGATGATACAAATCCCATCAAGTTAATCAACAATTAGACCCGTAGCCCGCAAGGGCCACGGGTCAATAGCCCACGAAGCGAAGCCGAATGGGCTATTGACCAATTAAAATGCAGGATCTGCATTAGTCTACTAGTTGGGCGATACTAATTTCCTTTATTATACATCCACAGAACCTGGAAGAAAAGAATCCTGCCAACACAACATTGATGCGGAAAACCTTTTGCATCGTGAACATGAAGGCACTAACGACTTTGCTTCTGTGTAACTAACTTACTGAATTATAGTCAGGAGGAGGGGAGGAACTACCATATAAAAGGGACAAGGGTGCCCGTCGTACCTTTCAGGTGTTGAAAAAGCGGTTTTATTACCTCTTAGGGTATTCAGCGTCAAATGGTCCACACCGAAAACTTTTGCAGTACCTTTATGGGTATTGAGCCGAAAAAAATATGACAGGAGGTAAATGTGCCATTTTAAAATGGGTACCTCTAACGGTTAATAAATTTCCATGTCAAAATTTCCGACGAGCTCCTCCGTCCTTTCTATACGGGATTTCCCCCCAGGGCTAAGTCCAGGTAGTTTGATGTTTCTTCTCTCGATTTGGGATCGGAGATGGTCGTCGGATAAAAGACCCAGTAAGGGTGCCGAACGCGTGTTCGTATGACTAGCACAACTGGCGTGACTATCTTTACGATTAGTTTGTACCCTAGCGTGACAGGTTTGTGCGTAACAGAATAAATAAACATAGTGGGACCATGCGTTATTAGGCCATAAGTATACTGCTCGTATGTAATAAAACCTCTTAAGGGAACTCAATCACGATATTTTGAGTTATTTTGGCCATGCAGTACAAAATTGCCTTCAAATTGAAGGAAACCTGAAAATAGAAGTTTAAAACACTAAAGAAATCATAATAATAAAACATGATGAAAGAAGGATGGTTCAGGATGGAGAAGAGTAACACAGGTTACAACCGACGCACTTGAAAAATTTAAGCTAAACTTTTAAAGATGCGCAAACCGGACGTAGCTCCTTTAAATTAAAATAGCGGGATCAGTCGACGCAATCACATCAACCTCATACCCAGGGTCTTAATCGTGGTTTTAAATAAACAGCCAAAGTAAACTAACGATTCTTTGGCATGCAATAAGCGTCAAAGCTTTTGGTGGCTATGATCAGTGTGTTTATAATTAAAACACGAAATTGCGAAATGACGAAATGGCGTTACGAGTAAGAGTAATGCCCGGGGGATACTCCCAGAAAAATTGGATAGGGGTGTGCAACCCGCTTCCCAAAACCTTTACTCTATTTATGACTAAAATTTACGATATTTATGACCTGACCAAAAATTCAAAGCCCTATTCATGACATGGCACAGTTGCCGTAAACATAATTTATGAGGGGCTTTTGTTGATGGTCTTCTCGATAATGATGAAAAAGTAGCTTCCTCTAAAAACATCAAATTCAAGACTAGAATGCAAAAACCATACACTATTTAAGACCAAACTGGCCAAAATCGATACCCTATTTATGACCAAAACGGCTGAAAAACCCTACCCTTTGGGGCTGCACATACCTACAGAGCCCATACAAGAGAGTTCCTAGTACCCCCCAAAGGGAAGTGACGTGGGATACTAAACAGTTCGATGTCACATAACGCTAAGAAATGATAGCACACAAACTGCATTCAGTTCAGTGCAAAGCACTGAAGAAAAAAAAAAAACATTTTATCTAATTATCTTTCAGCACGTTGCCAAACATTAGACTATTTTAAGCTGTTAATTCGTCACTCTGCCGTCAGCAGTCTATAAAGGTAGGAAAGATTGACGTATTCTAAAAGTAATGATATTGATCATGAAAGTAAGACATCAATGTTGAGGAGTGTAGCGAATCCTAGAAACGAAGTAAGCTCCGTAATGCGGTTTTGGTGAGGTTTTGCGGTTCGCGGGGTTGCGATACAAAACTAAGTCTTCCGATGAAATAGGGCGTGACCGTTACAATGATGATTGAGCAATACTTTCACGTCCTTGTTCTCATACTTTAGAGGATCAGTGTGACTCTAGCTTCCCGATCTGTGGTTGAAACCCTAGTGTACAGCTATCAAGTGTAAGTTTATTAAGCTGATTTTCCGTGAAGCGATGTTCCTTTTTCATTATTAATTAACTTATAATTTTCTTTTAACCTTGAATCCCTGTAGTGACGCGAAACGTTGAGCATCAATATTGATAGATATTTCCTTTAATCTTCTTGCCTTGTTGCTCCAGTGAAGTGAATGATTTTATACAATTTAGTTGAGGTCATGGACTTTGCTCGTACGTGATACACCACTTCTTCCTCATTGTCCTTCGTTTTCCTTCCTGTCGATTTTTTGTTGAGGGCATTCTTGAACCACTAGCTTAGCGAGTGTTTGCGCAGTGTGTATGCCGGATACTGACCTTGTACGTCAAAACCGTACCACGAAACTCTTTTAGTTTCTAGGATGAAATTAAAATAGCAAACTCAAAGACAGAAATATGAAGATTCCATGAGAGTATCAGTTTAATAAAAAAACGGACGATTTCTTTAGGGTTCGTGACTTTTACCACTAATGATGATTTTAGTGGTTTCATTGAATGCCGACTGAAATTCATGGATCTTAATTGCTTTACAATGTGGGCAGAATCCATGCTTTGGGAGCAGAAAAACTTTCATTTGTTATGCGTTTTCTCTGAGTTTTCCATCGTTACTTTCAGTAACGTGTTATAGATTTACCAAAGATCTACGAAGTTGTTTTTGAAACAACGTTAAATTATACAACAGTCTGC
Organism: Orbicella faveolata; assembly: GCF_042242905.1. Taxonomy (NCBI): domain Eukaryota; kingdom Metazoa; phylum Cnidaria; class Anthozoa; order Scleractinia; family Merulinidae; genus Orbicella; species Orbicella faveolata. The sequence goes on along the minus strand of NW_028301577.1, from coordinate 23,571,474 downwards.
GTAATTTTGATGCCCACGCTTCGCCAATTATGATTAATTGCGTTCACGAAGTGTAACGAAATCGTAATCCAGACTTTGGGACAATGAACACCGCTTTGGTCTCCCAGCAGTAGGGGCATAGTACGTCACGCGTGTATGTACGAGCATGTATGTGCTTAGATACGGTGGAAGTGTGTAAGGTTTGGCGTGTGTTTTCGATCTGCTCGCCTTCGACCGGGTAACTGAACCTGTGCCATCAGGAATGAATATTTTGTTACTCGGCGGCGGAAAATGTCTATGAAATGTGGTCAGAAAACAAATTTTCCGAGTCGTGTAGCTCAGCAAATGGCCATGAAACTGGTTAGAAAATAAACTATCCGAGTTGTGTAGCTCGGCAAATAGCTATGACTTGATTGTTGTCAGAAACCAAACCTTTCCCAGTTGGGTAGCTCCCCAAAGACCGTGATTTGTGGTTAGAAATAATTTAACTTTTTCATTCGTGAACACAAGATGCAAGTTCGAGGAATTTTATCAAATGCAAATGCAAGGTAACTTTGTCAAAGTATTGGTGATCCGCTGGGTCGTCAAGACGTTATTTTTTCAAGAAATGTTCATCACAAGTGTTGGAGATTAAGTTTCGAAAACAGTTAAAAATGCCCAGTCTCCTTGGAAAATAGATATGTTTCTATTTTATTAAAAACACTTTTACGGGTCGCTAGTTTTTCATAGGGACCTTACACATATACGACGGCGACGGCGAGGACGACGCATAGTAGAAAATGTTTGTATGTTACTTTGAAATTTCGCATTTATTTGGACCTATCCAGTAAATTTGTCGGTATTAGAACTTGACCTGGCTGAATATGCTACGAATGCGTTCAATTCCAGATAGAAATACGAAAAATTAGCGGTTGTGGTTCACATTCTCCAGGCAACGCAGACTTTGGTCATTTCACGTTGTTGTTTAGCAGAAGACGGCAGAGAAATGTACCAAGAATTATAATGCACGTGCACAGCTATTGTTTTGCTCATTAAACCTTTTGTTTGGTGACGTTCTCGTTGCCGTTGCCGTCGTGTTTTGCGTATTAGAGACCTTAAGCAATGACGACGGCGACACCAAGGACGACGCCTAGAAAAAAAAGAATTTATATTTTACGTCGAATTACGCGGATGCCTATATCTGTTCAGTACGTCTATCGGTCTCAGAACTTGCTCAAGCTTAATATGTAATGCCAGCGTTCAATGCCAAAAGAAAATACGAGAAATTAGCCTCCGTCGTTCACGTTCTTCAAAATACGCAGAACTTGGTTAGTTATTTCACGTTGTTGTTTTGTAGAGGACGGGTAAGAAATGGACAAAGATTTATAACGCACGTGCACAGCCATTGGTTTGCTCATTAAACCTTTTGTTTGGTGGCGTTCTCGTTGCCGTTGCCGTCGTGGTTTGCTTAAGGTCCCTTCAGGCCCGTTTACACAGGCGATTTTTGTCGCGCTAAAGTTGCATCGAGTTTCAAACATGTTCGAAACTCTTGCGATATCGCGGCGACAAATCGCACTGAAAATCGCACCTGGTTTTCACGTGCGATTTTGAAGATGCAACTTTAGCGCGACAAAAATTGCATCGAGTTGCGGCGACAAAAATCGCCTGTGTAAACGGGCCTTTCAACGTCACATGTAGATTTGTCATTCGATCGCCAAAGTTGACCAAACATGCAAAGTATTCGCGTGATATCAGCTCTTATCGGCGGTAATTACTTTATTACACAATATTGGTGAGTTACACGATAAGCTTTTGGCATTTCACTTCTAAATAAACTGAGAAGATGGCTTAGTATTGATCAGAATATCTATGTGCTAGTTTATTTTGCTGAGAAATAAACTTTGTTTATAAAAACAGGATAAGTTACGACTAAGGTAACAACACAATATGTTAAAGTGGCAATACTTGACTACAATATTGGCACCTGTTTAAGACTGAGCTGGATTTACACAATACGATATAGGATCCAAGTTCGTCACAAAACTGTTGTAAAACTAAATATAAATCTAAGAAGCTCTTGAAAGAGTCAAATAGTGCTGTTCTTGCGGCGTTTCCAGGTAAGCGGAAGCTCAGGCTAGTCCCTTAAATAATTGTGGTGAAACATTGCTAACGCTTGGCATATCAGCTGCAGTTGAAAGCTAAAAACGGCATCGATATTGGAGCCAATCTTTTAGAATGATTTCTAGCAAGTTGTGTAAGCTTAGAGGTTAATGAATACAATCATATCCTTCGTCATAAAATAACACATACGTATCAAAATGAAAATACAAGCAATACGAAAAAAACCTCAACGCTGTATGTACCCGTATGAATTCGAAAAGTGTCTATTAAGGAAGAATGTTTCGGTGAAATACAAAATTAAACATCGGCCAACTGGCTTGAAGTCCAAGCAACTGTGATAAAGACCGCCTTTATGGCAATAGATTTCAGTGACGCCTAGTTAGAATATATAAAACTTTCACTGCAGTCTGATGAGCGAGTGATGACTGAGTGAATATTATGTATAATGAATATAGCAAAGCAGCTAATTTTTGTGCCAAGTGAGAAAATGGTCGCAATAGTTCATGATCAGTGATCTGACACATGGAGACGATATACGCTTAAGATTCTCTGCTCAGCTTTTCGGTTGAGTCAGAAACAAGTTTAAATGTGAACATGTAAAGGGGAAAAATTATATTAAAAACAAACTTCAGAGAGTTTTTCTTATGATCATTTCTCGTACTTATTTCATATGTATTTTTCTTTTAAGACGAGTGAGAAAAGCAAGAGGAAACTAGCCGATTATTAACCCAACTCTGCAACAAATTGCTGATACTTAAGTTATTTTTAAGTACTAAATACACGTAATACTGACGTCAATTCATAATCAGTGGAACATGGTGCCGTAACACTACATACTATGAAAAATATGGAGAGTTATATTTTTTATGTTTTTGAACATCTAGACGACTAAAAGTCATGAACATATCAGTAGTATTTAGAATTCTTGTGAAATCTTGGCTCGTCAATTCAACGAGCTTCTTCGTAATCCGTAAAATTTTCACACTTTTTAATTGCTCTGAGCAAGTCTTTTGTGATATTGTCTTTCTGTCAACTAAGACCTTTCAACCCGACTATCCTTTTTATGGGCCGTTGAGCCCAGTGGAAGCGTAGAACTGTTTGTCTCCTGGGTCAAGTATTTATTTCCGCAGATTTTTGCAGAGTCACTGATCGTTGTGTCTTCCTGTTTGTTGGCTGTTTCGGTGCGTGTTCCGTGCACGCGTAAGTGTGATACATGTAAGAGATACACCAAAAACGCAAACAAACAACAACTTGTCATGATCGGTTTATGTATCTGCCCTCCTGATTAACCCATAAGGGATAATAAAGGGGTGGATGCCTCGAGGCAAGCAAAGAAAATTGAGCATTATCATCAGCAAATCGACATTTAAGTTTTGTTGAAGCATCACTTAACGAGGCATAAAGAAATCAAAACAAAATTTATTGGGCATTAATGAACTCTTTTAAAAATAACTCGAAGAACTCCCGTATATATCAGTACTATTGTAATTACTATCAATATATCGCGAGTTCTGTGCTTACCTGTCACAAAATCTAATATCACTGGTAATCAAAACAAAATTCTCACAAACACCTAATTGGTTATTAGCGAGCCCTATATTAGAAAACCAACGAGACAGTAGACGTGCTATGCATGAGTGATCCTCATTGGATAGTGATGCGTCATGTGCACGTCAGCTTCAGGACTAACGCACTTGAATGGCTTTCTTTTCTCGTACAAGTCAAAGGAAACAGAAGTTTTATGTGACGAGTTCTATTCCCCATTATGTTTAATCCCTTACTATTTTCGTACAATTTGTTGTAGACGCAGTTTTTCTTAAGGACAAAACTTCCTTTTGCTGACTCTCAATATAACACTTGAATCTGTCGGATATTCCGGGAAGCCGTCACGAATTGACGCAAACACAAAATATTATCAAGGCCATTGCAGTCTCAGTTGTTTATTTTGTTTTCTGAAGTAGCTCAGTATAACTGCAATATATTGCAAACATTATGAACATTTAGGCCGTGACAACTTTTTATAAAATGGTTGACTCTGACAAAGACTCTAAAAGAGTCTTACGTTGTTCTCAGTATATATAGTCGAGTGTAGTGTGGCGATGAATCAAACACTCAACCACTTGTTTTTAAAAAGGTGCTAAAGTTGCACCTTTGTTCAGGGAATTCCGAGTGAGCTAAAAACAGTGCTAGTTATCTTTACAGAAGATGACTTCTCGCAAAAATAGAGTTGATCGATATCGCAACGTCAGCGACTCCTTTGCGGTTAGCGGCCTCTCTTCGTACGCAGCATAGTTACTGTTCAAAGAAAATCTGAAGACGTCACGCTACCAGAAAATAACTGAATACTTACGAAAGTCCAAACGGGGTCCAATAACACGTAAACCATCTTGTGGCTGGAAGTCTAGCAACACACTTCCCTGATTTCAACTTATTAGAAGCGTTTTATTCGTGCAAGCTAAACGCCGCCTGACGCGAGGCTTTAGTTCTGATCATCTCTTTATTATGACCTCTGACGTTCTGACATAAAAGGGGCTCACAGAATTAGGAGTACAACCACTTAGGGCAGATTAGAAAAAAAAAGCTTTCACTTGAATGATCACACAAGAGCGTTTCTTCCAGAAATCAACTTGCTCTCGATAATAACATAAAAAGCACTGATTGACATTTTGTATTTGAATGGTTTCAAATTTGAGAGTGTTATCCAGGCACAAGCTTTAAAGCTAGAAGCACTTTGTACATCGCAATAAACACTTGTAATAGTATGCTTAAACGCGGTTTCTTCAACTTGTTGTTCAGCGCGTAAACTTGACCACATAAGAGAGCGGCTTAATAATTTTTTTGACTAACAGCTTTCTCTAAATGGTCACCCAGCGGTCCCCAGTTAGAACCACTATGGTTATAGCCTTGTTCTCGGATGCCTTCCTCGTTTTTCCCTCGCTCGTTCCGACCAGCCATGAATCTGACAGGCCACACAACAATCTGTCTAGAAGTTTTTCACCACTGGCGAGGTCGATCAAAAAGATGAAATAACTCGACTTCGTTCTTGGGTTATTACAAGACATTAGACTTCTACAACGTTTCATTCAGTCTAAAGTTTATTAGTTATATTTTAAGTTATCAAGACTTGGCGCCGTAATTTGCTGGGGATCGAAATGCTAATGCTAATGCGAAATGGTCCGCGGTTTACCTCGTACGTCAAAACCCCACCATGAAACTATTGTGGTCTCTAGGATTCGCCACACTCCTTTACATTGATGACTTACTCCAATATCAGTAATCTTAGAATACGTCAATCTTGCCTTTAATTATAGACCGCTTACATGTCACTAAGAAATGATACTAAGGCATACACACAACACAATATTCAGTTCAGCGTAAAGCACTGAAGAAAAAAAAAACGTTGTATTTAATTATCTTCCATCGCGTTGCCAAACATTAGCCTATTTTAAGCCGTTGTTCGAAGCTGTTTCTTCGTCATTCTGCCGTCAGCAGTCTATAACTGTGGGCAAGATTGACGTATTCTAAAATTAATGATATTGGAGTAAGACATCAATGTTAAGGAGTGTAGCGAATCCTAGAAACCAAAATAGCTCCGTAGCATGCGGTTTTGACGTACTAAGTGTACAACACACACACACTACAAACACTTGCTAAACTAATCTTGGTCCAACAATACGCTAAACAGAAAAGAACGAGTAAAAAACGACACGAAGGACAATGAAGAAAAAGCAGTGCGAGCAAGTTCATGATCTTAACTAAATTACATACAATCATTGACTTTACTGGAACAACAAGCTAAGAAGATTGAGAGAAACGTCTATTATTCAACCTTTTGCGTCACTGCAGGAGTGGCAAAAATTCAAGATTAAAAGAAAATTATTAGTTAATTAGTAACACTCCGCGAAAATTCAGCTCAATAAACTTACATTTGATAGTTGTACACTAGGGTTTCATCCACAGACCGAGAATATGAGAACAACGACGTGAAAGTATTGCTCAATCATCATTTTCGTGGTCACGCCCTATGGTTTCATCGAAAGACTTCGTTTTGCATCGCAACTCCATTCTGTTGCGAGTCATCCCCTAGTAATATTTTACCTCCACAGGTACGTAGACCTGTGGAACAAGTGTCGAATATCGAATATCGAACACCTAGGTCTTGTTATTGTCTGCCACTTTGAATTGGAAAAAAATTACACATGAAGTGACTAAGGAAGTAACACGAGGTACTAACCGCGCTATCTAAGCTCAGACATTTTGTCATTAGTAATCAGTATACTCTCTCAGCTATAGTATTCCTTAGTGTTTGCCTTTCTTACTTATGGCCTTGTTGTCTTGGGGAATACACGTGCCTCTATACGTACTCTTAAGCGCCGTATTATAATTCTACAAAAAGGGCAGCACGAATAATTACATGCACACTTCAGCCGCTTATTTCTCACAGTTTTCGGAAATACAGCCGACAAATATAACGAGTTCAAAATCTGAATAATGACAAAGGAAATAGCCCCGGCGTCTTTGTCAGGTTAGGGACTGACGAAACTTTATAGCATGCATTATTGTGAACATTCCCTGAGTGCTTATTTGTTTATTTTCCAACGCACTAATACTCGACTGAGTGGTGTTCCGTTTCCCTTCTGCCAGGAGTATTCAAGTGTGTTAGTAAAGGACTCTTCGAAAGATGCTTGATTTTCACAAATGTTGTCACTGTTTTCTCCAAGTCATTGTAATAAATGGCAAAAAAACCTTCCAAGAAAACGGTTTGGCTTAATATCACGCGTAATTTAGTGATGAAACTTCTGAATACCATATTGACGGCGTTTATGGAAATTTTGTTTCATAATTTCTAAATTGCTTGAAATGACCTCAGCACTGAGTTTAAATATCCATTGCTCGATATATCGATCTTATCCATTGCCCCTAAGCAAAGATTTTACCATTTTTTAAAATTATGTTCTCGCTACGAAGACGCGTACTGGTTGGAGAGGTATTGCGGCGTTTGTCTGTTCAGTATGACCATAACACATCTTTTACCAAAGGTCTCGGTAAAGATACGAAATACATTAGTCATAATAATTGAAGCGTGGGCATCAAAATTACGGTACTATTTGAATGTTGTTTAAGCAACGACTTTCCGATTGGTAAAAGATCTTTGGTAAACGTGAAACACGTATGCTGAAAGTAGGATGGAAAACTCGAGAAAAACGCCATAAAAAGAAACATGAAGTTTTCGGCATCAATTGTAAAGCAATAAAGGACCATGAATATTTCAATCTGGGAGTTCACTGAAGTCACTGTTAGTGGCAAAAGTCACGAAGCCCAAAGAAATCGTGCGTTTTTATTAAACTGATACCCTCTTGGAATCTTCGTATTTCTGTCTTTAAGTTTGCTATATTAATTCAAAAAGCCTAAACAGTTTGATGTTACATAACGCTAAGAAATTATACTAAGGCATACACATAATGCAATATCAGTTGAGTGTAAAGCACTGAAAAAAAAAAAAAAAAAAAAAAAAAAAAACTGGACATTTCATTTCAATTATCTTCCATCACGTTGCTAAACATTAGCCTATTCTAAGCCGTTATTAGAGGCTGTTTCTTCGTCACTCTGTCGTCAGCAGTCTACAACTGTGGGCAAGATTGACGTAGTCCAAAATGAATGATATTGGAGTTAGACATCAATGTTAAGGAGTGTAGCGAATCCTACAAACCAAAATAGCTCCGTGGTCTTGTTCTGATGTTCGTTAATTAGGCTTGGTCCAACAGTACACTAATTAGAAAAGAACGAGTGAAAAACGGCACGAAGGACAATGAAGAAAAAACGGTGTATTACGTACGAGCAAAGTTCATCACCTGAACTAAATTATACAACCATTGACTTCACTGGAACAACAAGTCAAGAAGATTGATAGCCACATCTATCAATATTGATGCTCAACCTTTCGCCTTTGTGCAGGAGTGCCAAAATTCAAGATTAAAAGAAAATAATTAGTTGAATAATGAAAAAGGAACATTGGCTTGCAAAAATTCCACTGTAATAAGCTTACATTTGATAGTTGTACACTAGGGTTTTCATCCACAGACGGCAAAGTTAAAGTCACATGCAGTGATCCTGTAGAGTATAAGAACAATGACGTGAAAGTATCGCTCAATCATCATTTCAATGGTCACGCCCTATGGTTTTATCGAAAGACTTCGTTTTGTATCGCAACTCCTTTCTGTTGCGGGTCATCACTTAGTAATATCTTACCTCCACAGGTACGTAGACTTGTGGAGCAAGTGTCGAATATCGAATATCGAATACCTAGGTCTTATTATTGTCTGCCACTTTGAATTGGAAAGAAAAATTACACATGAAGTGACTAAGAAAATATCAAGAGGTATTGGCGCTCCATCTAAGCTCAGAAATTTTGTTATTGCCGGTAATACTATTCCTTAGTGTTTGCCTTTCTTACTTATGGCCTAGTTGTCTTGGAGAATACCTATGCCTCTACCTACTCTTAAGCGTATTATAATTCTACAAAAAGAGCAGTACGAATATTACATGCACACTTCCAGCCGCTTATTTTTCACTGTTTTCGGAATTACAGCCGACAAATGTTACGAGTTGAAAGTCTGAATAATGACAAAGGAAATAACCCCTGCGTCTGGACTAACAAAACTTTAAAGCATGAGATGTTTTAAATATAAACTGAGTGCTTATTTGTTTATTTTTCAACACACTAATACTTGAGTGGTGTTCCGCTTCCCTTCTTCGAGAAGTATGTCTGAAATCGCCTACGCGAGTAAAATAAAAAACACAGAATCAAGCGCGTTAGTAAGGGAATCTACAAAATACTTTGATTTTCACAAACGTTTTCACTCCTTTCTCCAAGTCAGTGTAATAAATGGCAAAAAATCTTCCAAGAAAATGGTTTGGCGTAATATCACACGTAATTTAGTGATGAAACTTCTGAATACCATCTTGACGGGGCTTATGGAAATCTTGTTTCATAACCGCTAAATTGCTCAGTTGTAATTACCTCAGCAATGAGTTTAAATATCCATTGCTTGGTACCTTTGCCTCTAAACAAAGATTTTACCGATTTTCTAAATTATGCTCTCACTTCGAAGACGCGTGGTTGAAGAGATATTGAGTTTGTCTGTTCAGTATGATCACGACACATTTGTTACAAAAGGCCTAACAAAGATATGCAGTACATTAGTCATAATTAGTGAAGCGTGCGCATCAAAATTGTGGTACTGTTTAAATGTCGTTTACAAAACGACTTCGTAGATCTTTGGTAAACGTGAAACAAGTATGCTGAAAATAAGATGGAAAACTCGAGAAAAATGCTGAAAATTAAAGATGAAGTTTACGGCATCAGTTGTAAAGCGATAAAGTCCTTGCATTTCAATTCAGGAGTCCGCTGAAATCACTGAAATCACTTTTAGTGGCAAAGTCACGAACTCCAACTAAAGAAATCGTGCCTTGTCATTAAGCTGATACTCTCAAGGAATCTTTTTAGTTGTCTTTTAGTTTCTTATTTCAATTTAAAATCCTAACTGAGTAACACAAAGAACTGATACTAAGCCTCACTGGCACACAATGCAATATTCAGTTCAGTGTAAAGCACTGTGGGCAAGATTGACGTATTCTAAAATTATAGTGATATTGCAATAGACATCAATGTTTATGAGTGTTGCGAATCCTAGAAACTAAAATAGTTCCGTGGTTGGGTTTCGACGTACGAGGTAAAACGCGGTTTTTTTCAATTTTTCGCTAAAAAGTCCGCTCTCTCTTGTAGTCAAGTTTACGTATACTATTACGAGTGTTTATTACGTTGTATATGTTGGAACCTGTTTGGACTTGGTAGCGTGACGTCTTCAGATTTTCTGCAAGCAGAGCAGTAACTATGCTGTGTACGAAGAGAAGCTGCTAACCGCAAGGGAGTCGTTGACGTCGATTTTTGCGAGGAATTATGTCCTCAGAAAACAACTAGGACTGTTTTTAGCTCACTCGATCGGAATTCCGTGAACAAAGTTACAAAGCACCTTTTAAAAACTAGTGGTTGAATGTTTGATTTATCGCAGCACCAATACCGAGAACAACGTAAGAATCTTTGCTGGGTCAATCATTTTATAAAACGTTTTTCAGCATAAATGTTCATAACTTTTGTAAGGTATTGCAGTTACACTAAGACACTTCAAAAACAAAACAAGCAACTGAGGTTGATAATATTTTGTATTTGCGTCAAATCCTGACGGCTTCCCGGAATATCCGACTAATTCAAGTGTTATATTGAGAGCATGTTAGCAAAAGGAAGTTTTGATCTTAACCAAAACTACGTCTACAAAGAAATCGTACGAAAATGGTAAGGGATTAAACATAATGGGGAATAGAACTCGTCACAAAGTTTTTGTTCGCTTTTGACTGGTAAGAGAAAAGGAAGCCATTCAAGTGCGTTAGTCCTGGAGCTGACGTGCACATGACGCATCACTATCCAATGAGGATCACTCATGCATAGCACGTCTACTGTCTCATCGGTTTTCTAATATAGGGCTCGCTAATAACCAATCAGGTGTTTTTGATAATTTTGTTTTGATTACCAGTGATATTAGATTTTGTGACAGGTAAGCACAGAACTCGCGATATATTGATGGTATTTACAGAACTGATATATACCGGAGTTATTGAAGTTATTTTTAAAAAGAGTTCATTAATGCCCAATAAATTTTGTTTTGATTTCTTTATGCCTCGTTAAGTGATTCTTCAACAATACTTAAATGCCGATTTGCTGATGATAATGCTCAATTTTCTTTGCTTGCCTCGAGGCATCCACCCTTTTATTATCCCTTATGGGGAAATCAGGTGGGCAGATACATGAATCGATCACGACAAGTTGTTGTTTGTTTGCGTTTTTGGTGTATCTCTTACATGTATCACTCTTACGCGTGCACGGAACACGCAACGAAACAGCCAACAAACAGGAAGACAAGACGATCAGTGACTCTGCAGATATCTGCGGAAATAAATACTTGACCCAGAAGGCAAACGGTTCTACGCCTCTACTGGGCTTAACAACCCTTAAACACGATAGCCGCATTGATTGATCTTAGCTTGACAGAAAGACAATATCACAAAAGGCTTCTCGGAACAACTACAAACTGTAAAATTTTGACGGATTACGAAGTAACTGCTTGAATTGACGAACCAAGATTTCACAAGAATTCCAAATACCATTTTTCGTGACTTTTAGTCGTCCAAATGTTAAAAAAAAAAAATAAAATGTAGCTCTCCATATATTTCATCGTATGCAGTGTTACGGCACCATTTTTCACTGATTAATGAATTGACGTCAGTATTACGTGTATTTAGTACATAAAAATAACCTATGTATCAGCAATTTGTTGCAGAGTTAGCTTAATTAATGCTAGTTTTCTCTTGTTTTTCTCGCCCGTCTTAAAAAAAAAAAAAGGAATTGAAAGGATCCAAAGAAAGGCTGTCTGCATGGAGTTTGTTTTTAAAACGTTTGTTTCTTTTATTTGGTAGAATTTCCGTTTACTTGTTCACATTTGACTTGTCAACTTTCTCAGTCAACCGAAAAGCTGAGCAGGGAATCTTAAGCGTATATCGTCTCCATGTGTCAGGTCACTGTTCATGAACTATTGCGACATTTTCTTAATGGGAAGGAAAATTAGCTGCTTTGCTATATTCATCATACATAATATTCACTCAGTCATCACTCACTCATTAGACTGCAGTGAAAGCTTTATACTTCAGTTCTAACTAGGCGTCAAATCTATCATCATAAAGGCGGTCTTTATCACAGTTGCTTGGACTTCAAGCCAGTAGGCCGATGTGTAGTTTTGTCTCTCACGCACTATTCTTTATTAATAGACCTTTTTCGTTCTCTTAAGATGCATACGTGCAAACAATGACTTTTTTCGTGTTGTTTGTATTTTCATTTTAATACGCATATGTTATTTTATGACGAAGGAGACGTCACATTATTTAAAACCTCTAAACTTACACAACTTTCCAGAAATCATTAAAAAGCTCGAATTGGTTCCAATATCGATGACGTCACGTTTCGGTTTGCTTGATTTACTGTCAGAACAAAATGACGGTGTCTTCGCAAGAGTAACTAATATTATCTTTTAAGCCGCCGAATACCCGGCACAAGTTTTATCCAAAGCAGTGTCTTTATTAAACGTGGGAAATTAAAGCTACGGCTGGTTTATACTAACACCGAACGAATTAAAGAGAAAATTAACAATTCTGCTTTCGGTGCTTTTATTGGTTAAGGTGGAGTCTCTCTTTGCTTGCTTTTCACATATAGGGCAAGCCGACAACAAGAAGTCATAAATGCACAGTGAATTACGGAAAAATTATTTCACGATAAGCATCAGCCAAGCAGGCTTTGTGTACTGATGTTAAAGTTGTTACGGTATCTTGCTGACTCTAGTCAGGATTGTTTGTTTTTTTGTTTGTTTAATCTTGACTATTACCTTTAGAGAAGAGCATAGTTCTGAGTAAATATTACACTGATATTGCTCTGGCTTCCCCACCTTGGAGAACGGGTTTAAGTATCGGACCAGTTAAAAAATTCGTCAGGCCATAAACTAATTAGTAACATTGGCCTGAAATAAAACAGAACTTTGGCTGAAGCAAGTGAGAACCAAGCCTGACTAGTTATTTCTCTCTTTACGCCTGTTTGGGGTATTATTTTTATGGCGCACCTTTATATTAAAATAATCAATGATAATTATTGGAGAAACGTTGTTTTTGTCGGAGTATGTTGCCTCTTTCTCATCCACCCCTTCCTCCAGTGCGTATACGCGCTTTCATTGTTTCCTAATTTTAGATGTTCATGTTCACGAAAAGTTTTCCGGTAACGAGTAAGACCGTCGGAGAAAGTGAAGCAACAGATGGGAACAGGGAGAAAGAAGGACAACTGATGAGCATTTCATAAATTGCGTTTTCCAGGTTCCTTCAAAAGCACACACGAATTGAAGGAGCGAACGGAGACAATAGGAGATAAAAGCTTATTTTCTGGTACGCAGCTTTAACTGAAAGACATGGTAGGTAACTAGGAAAAAACATTTTCCGTCCGTGTTTCTATCTAGTTAAATAGATGAACGGTATTGAACGCTTTGTACAATGTCGTGACATTATAAATTTCTGCCAAGCTTCTAGAAGAATACGTGTATTTACGGCGTCTTACATTATTCACTCATGCCTGAACAAATAGTGACTTGTCAATGAAGCTAAAAGCTAAAGGATACCGTGCCTTTACAAATTGAAAAAGTAAATAAATAATATAAAAGTGGAAGATATGTTTGCATTTCAGGACCAACTCCCAACAATCTTACGTATTCTCGCTCTGGCCCTTTGAAAGGCTTACTTCCACAAGTAAATACGTAAAATACCGTGTAATAAAAGTGATACTTAATGTCCAAATATGAAATAATTATTTTCAAAAAGAATGAAATAAACTTCGACGATAAACTTTAGTATACTCACGCAAAAACTGACTTCCATTATTTGGATTTTCGGTTATTTATTTTGAGACATATGTAGTTTTTGCATTCAGGAAGAAAATCTTGCTAAGTAGGCACTAGTACACAGATCGAGGAACTACACCAATACTTGTTAGTCCATCAGTCTCCGACGTGGGTCAATGACAATCGACGTCAACATGATTAAAATTTTATGAGGTATAATTACAACGAAAATTAAAAAAATAGAATATTTTTGCCACTTATTTGAACATCCTGTGCAAGTTTGGAATCAACCCAGATCGAATAACAGTGTTATAGCAATGTCCTTTTAATCGGAGTATTCATCCGACAATATCTACAAAAACAAACCTGAGTTTCCGCTTAAAACCCTCAACAGTTTAGTTGGTTCGTTCTGGTCGCGTGACTCGTGGGGAAAGGGAAGCTCCGTTACGTGAAAGACCAACCACATAGCTTTCAAAAAACTAATTTGTTATATTGCCTTTTGAAAACAAAACTGCTCTCATAATCTGTCAATTACGTACAAAGAGATATATTCTTGAACCAATATCACCGACCGGATTCAGGATTAAGCATGCGCACGATATCAACATACAAAGACATGCGTAAATTAAACCCAAAGTGGATGTTGTTACGCAACTAACTCCGAGTCACAACAAGCTTCGAAAACAAAAGAGAACAAAAGAAAAGAAAAGAAAAGAAAAGAAAAGAAAAGAAAAGAAAAGAAAAGAAAAGAAAAGAAAAGAAAAAAAACAATAACAGCAAGTAAATACAAATAAACGCACGGACAATTCTTTCGTTTCACAGGTTTTTTGGCTTTTTGACCTTTTGTGGCAAACGCCCTCATCACGCGCTCATAACATCATTCTAAGTTATATAACAAAACACTTAATTTCTTTTGTTCTTGATTAGAGAACTTCAAAGTCCACATAACCACTGGTATTGCGGTTTCAGCAATATCATAATTGCTGTATCGATTTCCATTTTGTTATGAATAATACAAAGAACATTAAAGTGATTTCGTCAAAAAACAAACAAATCAGGGTGATATTGCTTTCAGCTGCATGTGACCGCCTGCGTGATCTGAAAATAGTTCTGCAAGGACCACAGGCAAGTTTAGATATCGGCTTTAAAGTTTAAAGTGCTTTTGTTATTTGATGAGTAATTACTGTCAATACTTTGTCCACCGTTGGGCATATAAGGGGACACGATCAACTCATTTCACCAGAGCAAGCCCGACGTTCTCCGTGAAGAACTGAGCTTCTTGAAGGAATCGTTCTGTTCTCTCTTGAGTTCTCCTCTCCAAGCAACAGGTATTGTACGATTACATATATGCACGATACATTTTCTTAGTCTGATGTTAAGCTTAAAAATTTCTGTCGTAGAAGCAAGGAAAAAGTAATAACGACTAAAGAGGCTTGTAGAGCGAAATATTTTTTTTTGGTTCGCCAGAATCTTTCTTTTAAAGGGCATCAGAATGCATGAAAATTTTATTCTTCCTCTTGATTCATTTATTTATGCTTTATTTTTCTTTGTAACTTTACTTGTATATTTGTAGCCCTTGCTTTTGAGTCCTTAATTCGCTAACTTCGAACAGAGGCCCTTGCAAGCAAAGCCTATTTTGTTTTCTCTGGCCACCTTAAAGGAGCTCTAACAAATGACAACTTTGTTCTTTTTACTTCTTTGAGTGATGTCAGGGGTAAATGATTGTTAATGAAACGAAAAAAGTGCCTTAGTCTTTTAAATTTGGACCTAAATCATAGCAAACTCGGGCTAAAACTACCAGTTTGCCGAATTTGTGTCGATGGTTTTAGCCTGTATTTCTTGTGGTTAATGTCACATACTGTTTCAGTGACCCGCTGATAGCAATATAGAATGCAGGTATTATGAATTAGTTTGCCAGTATTGATGTAATACTCTGTATGATTCAACAGGTGAGAGCGATTAGCCAAGAGCAAAATGTACACCACAAGGTATGTTAAAGTTACCATGAATAAATTGATGTTATCTTGGTGGTACCGCGCAGTATCGCTAACGTTTAACTTAGACTTTGAAACGTTGTTGAGTCGGACTAGCAAACAGCTCACGGCTCCATGCCCCAAGGTTCCTTATGTGTTTGAATGAAAATAGTATCCGAAGTTATTTTGTTTTGAAATAAAGAGTATACAGTATACGATGGGTCACCATGTCGGTATACAGTGCTCAAAATGCAGAGCAGGGCTAATATCCCCTTCTTTCATCGTTTGAAGAAATATCACCAAAGTCCCTTCGGTAATGCCTCGATAGGTTTAGATGCTTTTCCTTAATCCAAACATGCGTGTTGACATTATACGCCGAAAACACAAAACTAGTGCTCCATTAAACTAAGCACAAATGTAAAGCAACTAGTTAAATAGCCCCCTCTTACAGAGTAACTGTCACTCCTAGAGCTGTAAGCACCATTAATTTCAAAGCGAACTTTCTTTGACTTTCCGCGACCGGGATCTCCGCCTCCCTTTCCCTCACCTCCCCCTTTCTTCTGTTACTTCAGGAATATTCAACAATAATAAAACTTACAGGATATATCGTTCGTCCGTACAATTTTTTCTTAGCAAAAGCAGTATGAGATGATGACGTCATATGACATGATTACTACGGCATGTTATTCATGCAGGTCCCATCTTGGATTCGCCACCTTTTTGTTTTGTTCAAAGACCCTACCACTAGACACGGAACGCAGAAATGCTACTATGAAGTCGTAAAACTTTCAAAATAACTGTATGAACGTTACATTTTGGTAATACGGACAAGAAAATTCCAAAATTGGATAAATACAGGTGGTCAAAGTTTAGTTGCCGTGGGACATTAAGTTCGTCCATCTACCGAATTATGATCCATTGACATTTTTATTTACTCAGTCTTTCCTTCTTTATTGTCTTCCTTCCTCCCATCCGTCCATCCTTTCGGTAATATAATTAACACTTACTCCACGACCAAGCCTTTGATATGAGATGGTAGATAACCAACAAGGTGTGTAACCAACGTCGAGATGGCTATAATCATCACGTTACCAACAAGCGCTGATGGAATGATGTTTTTAAATGGCCCTAAACTGTGGAAAAATTAAACTAAAATAAGAAATAAAGCGCCCCAAACATTTACGCGTATACTTCCCATATTTGTAGAGCGGGTTATTACTGCTCATATACCACGATGGCGCTAAGCCAAAGAAAACTCTTGAATTACATTGTTCCACGATCCAGTTTTTAATAACGGTAGTTACCACTTATTATCGTTATTTTGTCATATATTATAAGACATGGTAACATTTAAGACGTCATAATAATAATAATAATAATAATAATAATAATAATAATAATAATAATAATAATAGTAGTAGTAGTAGTAGTAGTAGTAGTAGTAGTAATAATAGAAAAATATAACTAATCTTAAAAGGCATATATTATATGAGCCGATGATAATTTGTCATGGAGCCCATAAATACACTGTGATGTTTAACTTTCAATTTGTCTCTCTTTTCTCTATTGCAGCTTTCTCTTTGGAATGCTACTTGTCACTGGCTGGTATGAAACGCCTCAAGCGCAAGTTTCTTCTTCTGGGCAACTACTACTGGATACGCTGAGCCTCACAAACTGCGAGGTTTCACTCGCCAAAAGATTATTATGTCTTAAACACGGCAAGTATCGCACGTTTGATGGCACATGCAACAATCTCTGCAACATTACAACCGGAGCCACCTTTACACCGCATCGTCGTCTCCTTCCCGATGCGTATGAGCCAGACTTCCAACCTCGGCAATTCTCGACCTTCCAAGCATCCTCCGGTGAACGATTTCCCCTTCCAAATGCAAGACAAGCTAGCAAGAAAGTGTTTGACAGTGTTGGAGCCCAAGCCGATTTTACCCACTTGGTAATGACGTGGGGTCAATTTTTGGACCATGACCTCACGCTAACTGAGTTTACTGTAGGGGTGGACCCACAAAACGATTGTGGCGGGAGCCAGGACGCTTGTCCCAGCCTGTTTGATAAGCCTGACTGCTTTGGAGTCAACATCACCAGCGGGAATAATCTATTGAGTGATCCAAGCGCAAAATGTACTCCTCTCTCCAGGTCAGAACGGGACGATAATGGCAACCAGGTCAGTTGTTATCCTTGATGATACATAGGACAGTTTCTAATCTTCTGAGATCATACATTGGTCAGTTTCTTTTTCTAAATTACACGCAGTTCATATATGGTCAACTTTCTTATCATATGTGCCTAATAAATCAGTTACTTAATCATGACTTCACATAATGCACATGTCATGCAGGCCACTTTGGTTTCACAGAGTCGAATAAGAAAAAAAAAAAACATTCATAGAACAAAGTGGCTAGACAAAGAAAGACTTCAGCAAACGTTAATTACACTAGCTTCTCGCAAAATTTTAATGACCGCATTAAATAATACTTGAAATAATATTATGTTACTCAGTAGCTAGTTATCTTTAAGGACAACGTGAAAAGGGATAGCTATACTATCATCTATTTGATAAAGCTACTGTGTGAATATATCTTCCTTCAAAAAGTAAGTAGTAACAAAGTTCTGATAAAGAAAAAAAATAGATCATTTTAGGTAAGCTTGCCATGTTATTAGTTATCTCCCCTGTTAAGACTTAGGGATTAGTGGAAATCGTTGTATTCTATGTAATTCTGCAGTTTCCTTGGATTATAAACAGTTTAGCGTGCTTAGCAAAATGAATAGTTGTCTCTAACCTAAATAAACTAAATTTTTCTACTACAGGTAAACGAGATAACCTCTTACCTTGATTCATCAAATGTGTACGGCTCAGATCTCGAAAACGCGAACAGCCTTCGCAAATTCACAGGGGGAGAACTTCTGGTTGAAGCCTTTCCTGACATTTATCAATTACCAGTTCTACCGGCGGCTGAATCTGCGGGCGGTGAAGCAGGCTTCTGTAGATCCGAAAATGTTACAGCTGAACCTTGTTTCAGAGCTGGTGATCCTCGGGTGAATGAAAATCAAGGTGGGAGAAATAAAAGACGTAACTGAACTTAGCGATAAAGTTGAGGTTCATAATAAAACTGAACAATTAAAAACAAATACCTTGTAGTACTCACCGGCAGGTATACATAAATTTTCAATCACTGTATTTGAAGTCATAAATGACAAATGAACTAGTTTATTTGAATTTGGCTTGAAGCGGTTTGCAGATGAGTTACGTAAAACCAAAATCAAAGTTATCATTTTAGCCAATCACAAATGACACAGACAATATAGTGGACCAATCAAAACTCGAAGTACATGCATGTAGCTGACGCGAAGCGCGCGGGAAAACATGAGCGAGCGAGTGACGATTGGTTTTGGTTTCACTTCTGATTAAATGAAAAAGTGGCGCAAGTTTTGTAAGCCAATCGGGTGGCGTAGTAATGCAAAAATGAATTTTTACTTAACTTTACTTAAATAACCATTCTGTTCTCTTGTTTGACAGCTTTAATGGCAATGCACGCTCTGTGGGCTCGTGAACACAACCGTATTGTCAATATCCTACACTTATTAAATCCATGGTATGATGACGAGAAACTGTATCAAGAGGGACGCCGAATCGTTGGTGCCTGTATGCAACACATTACATATAATGAATGGTTGCCAACACTCATTCCCAGTCTAGCTTTGGTAAGACCCAGATGGAAGAACATAATGTAACAATTCGTCCTTTCTTTTCTCAATGGGAAAAAATCCTAGATATATATTTATTTGTAACTTCTGAATTATAAGGAAGTTCCGTTCAAAGGGTTACTTGATCACAAAAAGGACTCATCCACAAACTTAAAGTGGTACTATGATCAAATTTTACCCCTTGAATTTTGAGCTTAATCACATAGAATTCCACGAAAGATAAAAAACGCCGTTTACCGTTTGCAAATATCTGTATTCGTCCCTGAGATATTTAAGTTTAAAAATGTGTAAAATACGTAAATCAGCAAGTTATGCACTTCCAGTCAGTGTAACATGTAAAAAGTACTCAGCCGTGACTGCATTAGACTGGTCTCCTTCGGGCATTTCGTAAGCTTGTTTCGTGCTTTCGGCAAAACTTCGCCCCTGCACCATATCTCAGCGAGACACGCCAAAGCATGAATCAATTGCTGAATTTTATTTTGATCCGGGACGCTCCAAGTGAATGGATATTAACAACGGCGTACACACCTGCGAAACCTATTTAGCATCAGCAGTACACCGTACAATCTAAGAGATTCTAAGATCAAACTAGACTTGCCCAAGCCGCTCACGAACTACTACATGCAAGC
The DNA here is from genome assembly GCF_042242905.1 of Orbicella faveolata. Taxonomy (NCBI): domain Eukaryota; kingdom Metazoa; phylum Cnidaria; class Anthozoa; order Scleractinia; family Merulinidae; genus Orbicella; species Orbicella faveolata. Next base: position 23,551,587 of record NW_028301577.1, on the reverse strand, counting down.
GTGGCTTTTCTCCAAGTGAATGGATATTAAGAACAAACGACCGTTTTCTGTTTCAGAGGAAAGAAGCAGGAGTTGCGTTGGAGGCACCTGGAACACTCTTTGGCGGTTACGATCCTTTCACAAAGGCTTCAATGTTCAACGTATTCTCTACGGCTGCCTTAAGAATAGGCCACACTCTGATTCGGGAAACCTTTACATTGGCGGATGGAGTTCGTGGAGGGAACCGCCTGAATGAATCTGTAGTCACGTTTTTTGACCCAGCAGTGCTCTACGAACTAGAGTTAGGAGTCAATCCCTATACAGGCATATATCTTGGATTGGCTTTGGAAAGAGCCCTCGATTTTGATCGGTATGTGTTTGTTCAGCCTTGGTTTGTAAGACAAAATAAACTGATTGACAATCGCAAAGCAAAACCTTCATTTCTCGATTGTCTTTCAGCAGCCCTTGAACTGTAACTTAAATTAAAAGTGAGGGTGATTTAAATGCAATACAGTACTTCTCAAAGAGATCTTCTGACTAAAAGACACTATTCCTCCAAACTATTAAACGTTGACCTCACTCGGTCAATGAGCGTCTTATAACATGACAAATTTTGTATGCGCGCGCGTGTGCGTGAACTTTTCATTTGTGAGGGTGTTGACTTTGTTTCTGCGCTTCCTGTGTAAGTTTCCTAATGAATAGTTTTGTATCTTACAACTTGGTCAGTATAGTAACTTCGCTGTCAGAATGTTCCTTCTCTGTCGTTAACGTGCATCGATTTTTCAGGGCCTTACCTGTAAATTAAGTTATTTTGATAACAGCAGCTGTTGAAAGGACACCAAATTCATGAGTAGATTTGTTTAAATATAATGATCTTAATAGCAAGTTCCGACTTGCATGCACAACATTCTCCAAACAGTTGAAAACGATTGTCCAAAAAATCGCATTTGACAATAATTTAGTGATTTTTCCTTCTCGTAGGAACATTGCTTTGGCAGTGTTGGAAAACCTGATAATACCAGGCCCAGGTGATGGCTTTCGTGGTGACCTTGCTGCTATAAACATGCAGCGTGGACGAGATCATGGCTTACCAGGGTATATCCAGTTTTCAACACTTTGTGGTGGTCCTGCAGCTACAGGTACAAACTTCAATGATCTTACAGATATACCATTTGCTCAGCGGATAAGACTGGAAGGTACTTACCGAACTGTCGAGGACATCGATATATTTGCGGGAATATTGAGTGAAAACATTCTAGCAGGCAGTGCGTTGGGACGAACCGCCACCTGTCTGCTTCTCACACAGTTTAACAACACGCGCCGTGGTGATCGCTTCTGGTATGAGAATGACGACCCTCTCACCGGATTTCCCATAAAACAACTGGACGAGATAAGAAACTGTAATCTAGCTCGAGTGATATGTGACAACTCAGACGGCGTTTTCACTATTCAGCCCAAGGTTTTCATGCGAAGGCTTAGGGATACTCCAAATGATGATGTGTCCTGCAGCGATTTGCCTTATGTCGACTTGGAAGTTTTTAAAGAGAGTAAGTACTTGTTGCTATTTGCTATTTGTATTCCGGACATTCTATTAAGATGGTAAAGAATTCTTTTTTTTTTTTTCTTACAATATTTTGAAAATGTTTCTGCAAATTACTTTGGGAGTAAACATTCCATCAAACTTGTCTTAAAAGTTACCGTGGCAAAGTTTGCACCGTCTTATGAAACCTAGGCGTTTACAATCTCGGATGTAATGTGCAGCGTCTTATAAATGGTCGACAGTAATTTAGAAGTAGAACATTCAAAGATTCAAAAGAATAGCCCGCATCTCTCTTCTTTCCCTCCTCCAGATGTAACGGGCGATAATCGAAATGTGTGGGACATGAGCTCGCTGACACAGACTTAAGGCTCGCGAAAAGAAAAGGGTAGCTGTAATATTTCCTTCTGCTCCCTTTCCGCGCTGTCAATCACCAATAACATAAAATATTAAAATTCTCGGAAAGCCGGCGATAGTTTACAGTGCAGAACAAGTACTAAGTGAAATATTGATTTGTTATGTCTTGATTGCTAGGTCCCAAATATTACGGTGCTCCCAAACTTTCCCGGAGTGGTGGTTTTGGCGGAAATGTCGCTGCTTGAAGTATTCCCAGGGATCCATTCTTGAATTTGTGCCATGCAAGGTTTTGTTTTAGTTAGTCAAAAACGATGTAGTTGATGTTAATAATGAATGTAACACGCCTGAGTTACAACCTACGTGGCCGTCGAATAGCTAGTTATATAACCAATATTATAATTGATAAAGGATTAAATTGCCCTGTTAGGCAATAAGTATAAGCAGTCATTAATTGTAATATCAATCGATCCTTCCCTTTTTAGGGAACGTACGATAAATTGTTTGTAACATAAAGGGCAAAAGTTGATGTGTTCCAGCATCGGTTGATGGTGGACAATCCATTTGAAAAAATATATGATGTGATGCCGGACCTCTTGAAAAACTCGATAAACTTCGTACGTCCTCGGATAGACTCTCTGACGTTTCTGGTCATCTTAGACAGTCTTGAAAAATCTATTTACACCTCAGAACATTTGGACATATTAGGTCAACAATGAAAAAAGTTGAGTACAAATGTCGTCCTTTAGAGCCACTCCTAATTCAGTGATTATATACATGCTCCAATTTCGATCGCTGCAAGAGTGAAACTCGAGTAACTTTAGGTTCTATTGTAATGTTCAGGCTCCAAGTTCAGTTAATTTCAGTAATTTTACCCTCTATGTTATAAAGGATAGTCGCTACCCAAGATTTTTTTGCTATTTAATTTCAATACTTAGTTTTTGAATGTTAATCTAATAACGAAGCATGTAAAATAGCTCTATGAAATTGGAAATAAACTTTAGCACTTTATATTGAGAGTTCTTCTATGTTTGAACATGCATGAGTTACTATGCAAGTTATGCCCCATTCCTCTCCACTCTCGTCGCCGCCCCCCCTGCCCGCCCCCCCCACCTCCAAGCGAAGTGAATTGCGAGTTTCTCCTTCTAAAGTTCCTATCAATATCGATTGATATTCCTGCATGGTGTAAGGAGATGATTCGTTCCTTTGGGTATCCCCTTTAAAAAGAAATATTTTCGACAAAGGGGAAGAAATAGTTTACTTCAATGACTCCAGAGACGACTGATCTAAAATGAGAACAAAGTGACTCTTTATTATCTTATCAATGCTTCGTTTTTTATGCATGGCGATGTGAGATCGAGTATGATAGTCAGAAAACGTTGCAGTCCAAATAGAAACGTAAAAAAATTCATTGTTCAGTCTTGATCTACGTCTACCAAATAACTCAAAAACAGTGCCTACTTTTGTTAGTGCGCAAACGTTCTGCGCATCACGCAAGGCATGGTTTATTTTAAGCGCCACGCGCGCTGCGGTTGACATTAGGGAGTTTACGAAACCACGACGGCGACGCCGAGGACAACGTCGATTAATAAATGAATTTATATTTTATTACCTACGAATCTTACGATACTCTAAAGTCATTTACTTTGTTTATCACTGTCAAAACTATCGCAAAACTAAATCCGGAACAGCGATAAATTTGAAATAAGAATTTAAAAAAATTGGCCGTCGTGGTTTATGTTCTCCAGACAGCACAAAATTTGGTCATCTCACGTTGCTGTCTTGCAGAGAAATGCAGACGGCAGAGAAATGTACCAAGAATTATAACGCACGTGCACAGCCATTGTACTGCTCAATTCTTTTGTTCAGTGGCTTTCCCTTTGCCGTTGCCGTTGTGGTTCCGTAAAATCCTTAATTGACGCAGTCAACTACGCTACCAAGTATACGACTGATGAAAGCAAAATTTTCCTACTGTGACCAAATCAAGTTTAATGAACATGTACTTAAACCAGGAATACCAGAATAGCAGCATACAGCTAACCACCAACAGTTAACGTCTTCCACCTGAAAAACTAGCTGCTATCTGTCGAAAATTATACTAAAATCCAACTGTAAACATGTACCTGCAGATGGCGTCGTGCTCGCGGAAAACAAGTGCGAGATACGCAAATGTTTTACTTACTGAGGAGGTGACAGAAAAAAAAAATGTAACGGGCACCGTAAAAGGTTTCAAAAAAGATCAATAACTTTAAAAAACGCGTGGTTACCCCTATATTTTATGTTATGAAATGAAAGTTGCAAGCCTATTAAACACGTCATTAGTTTCGGGTTGTGCGCAAAAGGTATTTAGACTGTATTTTAGCTGAAACAGAGGAAGGCTGTCAGAGACACTAAAAGCGTTGTTGCAACGATTTTGTCATTGAAAACATATCAAAAATGGTTTTTATGTTACAATTTACCATGCTGTTTTAATATCTTTAAAAATGTGTTTGCTTTTCTGTATGTAAAGGCGAATTCTAAGGAAATCTGTGTATACATTTTTCACAGAAATGCTGATGTCAGCATTTTTATTGAGTTTCAAGGCTAATTATCTCGAAAAAATGCTTGGCCGGCAGGTTACCCCAATTTTTGTTTGTGGATTCCAATAGCGCTTGCAAAGATCTAATTTTCCTAATCTGGCGCAAAAACCTTTGTATTTAGTAAGCACCGTCCTTAACAGAGGCCTGAATTTAATGAACCTTGGTCATTGCAAGTTGTTCTAATAAAGTTTCATTATAACGCGCGCTCGGATTGGCTCGGTGAAACACCATGCAGGGTAAACTGAAGTTTGAAGTTTTTGCTCCGGCATTTTGACAAATTTGACCAAAATAAATCGTTCCCCATGACTCAGACAAACGTAATCCAAACATGTTCACTGTTGTCTACAATAAACACAGTTTGGAGGCCATTGTTAACAATCACCGGACCAATTTTTCAAACGGACCACTTTTTTACACCTCTCACCCAACGATTGAGCTCTTCATGTCAGCTCGACACTAATTACATCATTACGCAATATTGGTGCAGGGGTGGATCCAGGAATTTCTCAAATGGGGGTGGCGGGTGGGTGGGGGTTTGTACACCTTACGATACGATACGGTACGATAACTTTATTTATACACACGGTATTTCCATCAATTTATTTATGATAATCAACTAGCTACCTATATCTTGCTAACTACAGTCAAAGAATAAAACTTCCAAACAAATAATAAGAAACTGCTTTTCATGGAGGCCGTGTAGGAAAAATTTACTTAAAACTGTGGCGACTCAGTTAAGTCTCGAACTCGGTTAATGAAGTTACTTGTCCTAGTTCTATAGGTAAGTTGTTCCAAAACTGAGCTCCACAGTACGAAAAACTTCTCTTCAGACGATCAGTGTGAGGTTGTGGAAGAATTATTTTGTTTTCAGTATTCCTCAAACGATAAGCACTCGCATTGTCGCGATGAACAAATCTTGATCGCAGATAATATGGTGTCTTATCATGCAATTTCTTTTACGTCATGATAGATTTCTTGTCTAATCTTTGATAACAGAGATTGTGTCACCCTAATGCCCGGAACGCATGATCCAAATTACTATCATTGCTCCGCTGAGATTTAGATACTAGCCGCGCGATTTTGAAGCCTTTGGAGCTTTTCCGCAAGGCCCTACGTTTAAGATTCCCCACACCACATTACAATAATCCAAGTGTGGCTCAACAAGGCTAAAAATAAACTTTGATAAAAATATTAAATGAGATATAATGCCGAATTCGCTTAATTGCATCAATGGCCGGAGCAATCTATTTAGACATTTTCAATATGGCATTCCCAATTTAAACTTTGGTCAATATAGACTTCAAGGGATTCAGCTGAAGCTACTTGTTCTACGGCCTTGTCGCTTATAGTAAGAGAAGGGCTTTCTGTAAATTGCGATCACCTCAACCCCTCCCTTGTATTCGCCTCTGTTTGGTGACTTATACGATAAGGTTTTGTTCTGGTTTGTTTAACTGACGAATAAACTTTGTTTATGTATATGTTACAATTGAATTTACTTTACAATACGTTAAAGAGAACAAGTACCTGACTGCAATATTTGCACAGCACAATATTTGCGTGCGCGGTTCGTTCGCTCGTCAGTTCGTTTATTCATTCGTTCACCGAGATAACGTGTAAATGTAAATGTATGCTACTAGGCGCCTCTGCAGACAATGATTATCATGTTACCTCTCTTACCCCATTTGGTCAGTAAGTTCTCTCGTAGCCATTCCAAGATACGCGCCTGTTGTTGTCCAGATTTAGATCGGCCTTGATTTGTGGATGATGAGAGTGGCTTGCTCTGTTAAACCGATGGATCTTTTCATTATCATTAAGACTTTCTCCTGGACCTCCAAAAGCGTTGTACAAGGTTTATTTTAAGGTTGAAGTTTTGAGCTGTTTTGATCGTTTCGACTGTGATGAGTTCTCACGAAAAAAACTGAATGTGTTAAGTACACAGTACTTTACAGGTAAATACCTATAGTCACTGACTGAATTTCTATCAAATGAGGCCAAATCCACATTTAACATTCTTGAATCAGAGGATGGAAGTTAGTCACATGAAAGTGTCTAAAGTGGCGTTTTACTAAAGTTCTAACACGTACAAACATAGGCACGCAAGACGTGCAAGAGTTATTTATTGCGAAGTAAAAGCCTCTGGAAGTACACATAGCAGCGTTCAGTGGACTCTTAACAGTTGTGATTCGGGTTAACCCATCAAGTCTGTTTGTTCACAATGCTCAGCAAAAAGTATATAGATAAATAGGATTTTTTTCACCTTAAGAAATGTGATATCAAGCCTAATTTTATCAAGGGTTTGATTTAAACAATTCTAGTAGCTTTGTTTATGAGAACTTCAATGGTGGTTTCTAGCAAGACAGGGAAGAGTCACTGAGTGGGTAATTTTTCTGGACTAATGTTATAGCAATAATTGATTTAATTACCGTAAAGAGTCGCTTATAAGGCATGGGCTTATACAACATCGTAAGGAGTTTTAAATGGGCTTAAAAACGGAGAAAAAAATGTTTCGCAAGGAGCTACCGTGTTGATCAAAATAATAAATCGAGATTATATTATTTAAAACTAGAGGGGGGCTTATATCCGGGGGGGCTTATAATCGAAAGTAATAATTTGTTTGCGGGTAGACGAGCCTATAATCGGAGTAGCTTATAAGCGGCAGGACTTACAAGTGGCAGTTTATGGTATAACATCATCGCGCAGTAGGATGGTCTTCTACTGTTGTTTCTGGAGACACCAATCTGTCCCCCCTCCGAAAAAAAAAGAATTCTTCAGGGGCGAATGATGTCATCTCCATGTTTATCCATGTGCTTTTTTTCAAGTGTTATGCAATATTGCGGTCTTTCGAGTGTCGAGGCAGCTTATTGTGGACTGTAGCGGATAAGTCGTTTATTTAAATTTCGAAGTCTGAGTTCATGGCATTTGAAAACCTTGCAAACATGTCTTCACGAAATGTGGACTAGTTATTTCTCTCTTTACCCCTGTTTGGGGTATTATTTTTATGGTGCACCTTTGTATTAAAATAATCAGTGATAATTATTGGAGAAACGTTGTTTTTGTCGTAGTATGTTGCCTCTTTCTCATCCACCCATTCCTCCAGTGCGTGTACACGCTTTCATTGTTTCCGAATTTTAGATGTTCATGTTCACGAAAAGTTTTCCGGTCGTGAGTAAGACCGTCGGGGAAAGTGAAGCAACAGATGGAAACAGAGAGAAAGAAGGACAACTGATGAGTATTTCATAAATTGCTTTTTCCAGGTTCCTTCAAAAGCACACACGAATTAAAGGAACGAACGAAGACAATAGGAGATAAAAGTTTATTGTCTGGTACGCAGCTTTAACTGAAAGACATGGTAGGTAATTAGGAGAAAACATTTTCCGTCCGTGTTTCTATCTAGTTAAATAAGAACACAGATAGAAGCTTTGGCCCAAGTGAGAAATAGTTTTTTGGTGAGCTTGAATCCTTTATCGTGTTATGCAAGTCCAGCTCAATCTTGTTAAACAGGTGCGAAATTTGTAGTCAGGTAGTTGTTCTCTTTAACAGATTGTATTGTTACTTCAGTCGTAACATATATTGTTTTTATAAACAAAGCGTATTCGTCAGTAAAACAAACTACAACATAGATATTCTGATCAATACTAAGCTATCTTCTCAGTTTACTTCTCAGTGAAATATCAAAAGCACATCGTAAAACTCACCAATATTGCGTAATAATGTAATTAGTGCGGATAAAAGCTGATATGTAGAGCTCAATTGTTGGGTGAGATCGTGTGGAAAAATTCGTCCAATGCATGTCTGAAAGATGAACATGAGATAATTTTCATTTGTGCACTTTAACCAGTCTTTATTTAACCATCTATACCTACTCCACTATGATGACTATAAACGTTATTACACAAATTAACCTATTTGTTTGAAAATTGTATGCACGTTCAGCTTACTACTAATGACCAACTTTCGTGAACGGTATCGAACGCTTTGTACAATGTCGTGACATCATAAATTTCTGCCAAGCTTCTAGAAGAATACGTGTATTTACGGCGTCTTACATTATTCACTCATGCCCGAACAAATAGTGACATGTCAATGAAGCTAAACGCTAAAGGATACCGTGCCTTTACAAATTGAAAAAGTAAATAAATAATATAAAAGTGGAAGATATGTTTGCATTTCAGGACCGACTCCCAACAATCTTACGTATTCTCGCTCTGGCCTTTTGAAAGGCTTACTACCACAAGTAAATAAGTAAAATACCGTGTAATAAAAGTGATACTTAATGCCCAAATATGAAATAATTATTTTCAAAAAGAATGAAATAAACCTCGACGATAAACTATAGTATACACACGCAAAAACTAACTTCCATTATTTAGATTTTCGGTTATTTATTTTGAGACATATGTAGTTTTTACTTTCAGGACGAAAATCTTGCTAAGTAGGCAGTAGTACACAGATCGAGGAACTACACCAATACTTGTTAGTCCATCAGTCTCTGACGTGGGCTAATGACGATCGACGTCAACATAATTAAAATTTAATTTATGACGTATAATTACAACGACAATTGAAAAAATAGAATATTTTTGCCACTTATTTGAACATCCTGTGCAAGTTTGGAATCAACCCAGATCGAATAACAGTGTTATAGCAATGTCCTTTTAATCGGAGTGTTCATCCGACAATATCTACAAAAACAAACCTGAGTTTCCGCTTAAAACCCTCAATAGTTTAGCTCGTTCACTCTAGTCGCGTGACATGTGCGGAAAGGGAAGCTCTGTTACGTAAAAGACCAACCACATAGTTTTCAAAAACTAATTTGTTATATTGCCTTTTGAAAACAAAACTGCTCTCATAATGTGTCAATTACGTACAAAGAGATGTATTCTTGAACCAATATCACCGACCGGATTCAGGATTAAGCATGCGCACAACATCAACATACAAAGACACGCGTAACTTAAACCCAAAGTGGATGTTGTTACGTAACTCACTCCTTCGAGTCAGAACAAGCTTCACAAAGAAAAAAAAAAAGACTAGAAAAGAAAAAAAAAAACAATAAAAACAAATAAATGCAAATAAACGCACGGATAATTCTTTCGTTTCACACACCGTTGGGTTTTTGACCTTTTGTGGCAAACGCCCTCGTCACGCGCTCATAACATCATTCTAAGTTATATAACAAAACAATTAATTTCTTTTTGTTCCATGAGAACTTCAAAGTCCACATAACCATTGGTATTGCGGTTTCAGCAATATCATAACTGCTGTATCGATTTCCATTTTGTTATGAATGATACAAAGATCATTAAAGTGATTTTGTCACATCATGTATAAAAAACAAACAAATCAGGGTGATATTGCTTTCAGCTACATGCTACCGCTTGCGTGAAAATCTGAAAATAGTTCTGCACGGACCACGGGCAACTTTAGATATCGGCTTTAAAGTTTAAAGTGCTTTTGTTATTTGATGACTAATGACTGTCAATACCTTGCACACCGTAACAAATAAAAGGGAACACGATCAACTCATTTCACCACAGCAAGCAACGTTCTCCGCTGAAGATCTGAGCTTCTTGACGGAATCGTTCTGTTCTCTCTTGAGTTCTCCTCTCCAAGTAACAGGTATTGTACGATTACATATATGCACGATACATTTTCTTAGTCTGATGTTCAAATTTAAATTTCTGCTGTAGAAGCAAGGAAAAAGTAATAAGTGCGACTAAAGAGGCTTGTAGAGCGAAATATTTTTTTTTGGTTCCCAAGAATGTTTCCTTTAAAGGGCATCAGAATTCATCAAAGTTTTAATCTTCCCCTTGATTCATTTATTCATGTTTTATCTTACTTTGTAACTTTACTTGCACATTTTTAGCTCTTGTTTTTGAGTTCTCAATTCGCTAACTTCAAACAGTGGCCCTTGCAAGCAAAGGCTATTTTGTTGTCTCTGGCCACCTTAAAGGGGCTCTAACAAATGACAACTTTGTTCTTTTTACTTCTTTGAGTAAGGTCAGGGGTAAATAATTATTAATGAAACGAAAAAGTGCCTTAGTCTTTTAAATTTGGACCTAAATCATAGCAAACTGAGGCTAAAACTACCAGTTTGCCGAATTTGTGTCGATGGTTTTAGCCTGTATTTCGTGTTGTTAATGTCACATACTGTTTCAGTGACCCACTGATGGCACTATAGAATACAGGTAGTATGAATTAGTTTGCCAGTATTGATGTAATACTCTCTGTGATTCAACAGGTGAAAAGTGAGAGCCATTAGCCAAAAGCAAAATGTACACCACAAGGTATGTTTAAGTTACGATGAATAAATCGATGTTATCTTGGTGATACCGCGCAGTATCGCTAACGTTCAACTTAGACTTTGAAACGTTTTTGAGTCGAACTAGCCAACATCTCACAGCTCCATGCCCCAAGATTCCTTGTGTGTTTAAATGAAAATAGTATACCAAGTTGTTTTGCCTTGAAATAAAGAGTATACAGTATACGATGGGTCACCATGTCGGTATATAGTGCTCAAAATGCAGAGCAGGGCTAAAATCCTCTTCTTTCATCGTTTGAAGAAATATCACAAAAGTCCTTTCGGTTATGCCTCGATAGGTTTAGATGCTTTTCCTTAATCCAAACATGCGTTTTGACATTATACGCAGAAAACACAAAACTAGTGCTCCAATAAACTAAGCACAAATGTAAAGCAACTAGTTAAATAGCCCCCTCTTACAGAGTAACTGTCACTCCTAGAGCTGTAAGCACCATTAATTTCAAAGCGAACTTTCTTTGACTTTCTGCGACCGGGATCTCCGCCTCCCTTCCCCTCATCTCCCCCTTTCTTCCGTTACTTCAGGAATATTCAACAATAATAAAACTTACGGGATATATCGTTCGTCCGTACAATTTTTTCTTAGCAAAAGCAGTATGAGATGATGACGTCATATGACATGATTACTACGGCATGTTATTCATGCAGGTCCCATCTTGGATTCGCCACCTTTTTGTTTTGTTCAAAGACCCTACCACTAGACACGGAACGCAGAAATGCTACTATGAAGTCGTAAAACTTTCAAAATAACTGTATGAACGTTACATTTTGGTAATACGGACAAGAAAATTCCAAAATTGGATAAATACAGGTGGTCAAAGTTTAGTTGCCGTGGGACATTAAGTTCGTCCATCTACCGAATTATGATCCATTGACATTTTTATTTACTCAGTCTTTCCTTCTTTATTGTCTTCCTTCCTCCCATCCGTCCATCCTTTCGGTAATATAATTAACACTTACTCCACGACCAAGCCTTTGATATGAGATGGTAGATAACCAACAAGGTGTGTAACCAACGTCGAGATGGCTATAATCATCACGTTACCAACAAGCGCTGATGGAATGATGTTTTTAAATGGCCCTAAACTGTGGAAAAATTAAACTAAAATAAGAAATAAAGCGCCCCAAACATTTACGCGTATACTTCCCATATTTGTAGAGCGGGTTATTACTGCTCATATACCACGATGGCCGCTAAGCCAAAGAAAACTCTTGAATTACATTGTTCCACGATCCAGTTTTTAATAACGATAGTTACCACTTATTATCGTTATTTTGTCATATATTATAAGACATGGTAACATTTAAGACGTCATAATAATAATAATAATAATAATAATAATAATAATAATAATAGTAGTAGTAGTAGTAGTAGTAGTAGTAATAATAGAAAAATATAACTAATCTTAAAAGGCATATATTATATGAGCCGATGATAATTTGTCATGGAGCCCATAAATACACTGTGATGTTTAACTTTCAATTTGTCTCTCTTTTCTCTATTGCAGCTTTCTCTTTGGAATGCTACTTGTCATTGGCTGGTATGAAACGCCTCAAGCGCAAGTTTCTTCTTCTGGGCAACTACTACTGGATACGCTGAGCCTCACAAACTGCGAGGTTTCACTCGCCAAAAGATTATTATGTCTTAAACACGGCAAGTATCGCACGTTTGATGGCACATGCAACAATCTCTGCAACATTACAACCGGAGCCACCTTTACACCGCATCGTCGTCTCCTTCCCGATGCGTATGAGCCAGACTTCCAACCTCGGCAATTCTCGACCTTCCAAGCACCCTCCGGCGAAGCATTTCCCCTTCCAAACGCAAGACAAGTTAGCAAGAAAGTGTTTGACAGTGTTGAAGCCCAAGCCGATTTTACCCACTTGGTAATGACGTGGGGTCAATTTTTGGACCATGACCTCACGCTAACTGAGTTTACTGTAGGGGTGGACCCACAAAACGATTGTGGCGGGAGCCAGGACGCTTGTCCCAGCCTGTTTGATAAGCCTGACTGCTTTGGAGTCAACATCACCAGCGGGAATAATCTATTGAGTGATCCAAGCGCAAAATGTACTCCTCTCTCCAGGTCAGAACGGGACGATAATGGCAACCAGGTCAGTTGTTATCCTTGATGATACATAGGACAGTTTCTAATCTTCTGAGATCACACATTGGTCAGTCTCTTTTTCTAAATTACACGCAGTTCATATATGGTCAACTTTCTTATCATATGTGCCTAATAGATCAGTTACTTAATCATGACTTCACATAATGCACATGTCATGCAGGCCACTTTGGTTTCACAGAGTCGAATAAGCAAAAAAAACAAACATTCATAGAACAAAGTGGCTAGACAAAGAAAGACTTCAGCAAACGTTAACTACACTAGCTTCCCGCAAAATTTTAATGACCGCATTAAATAATACTTGAAATAATATTATGTTACTCAGTAGCTAGTTATCTTTAAGGACAACGTGAAAAGGGATAGCTATACTATCATCTATTTGATAAAGCTACTGTGTGAATATATCTTCCTTCAAAAAGTAAGTAGTAACAAAGTTCTGATAAAGAAAAAAAATAGATCATTTTAGGTAAGCTTGCCATGTTATTGGTTATCTCCCCTGTTAAGACTTAGGGATTAGTGGAAATCGTTGTATTCTATGTAATTCTGCAGTTTCCTTGGATTATAAACAGTTTAGCGTGCTTAGCAAAATGAATAGTTGTCTCTAACCTAAATAAACTAAATTTTTTTACTACAGATAAACGAGATAACCTCTTACCTTGATTCATCAAATGTGTACGGCTCAGATCTCGAAAACGCGAACAGCCTTCGCAAATTCACAGGGGGAGAACTTCTGGTTGAAGCCTTTCCTGACATTTATCAATTACCAGTTCTACCGGCGGCTGAATCTGCGGGCGGTGAAGCAGGCTTCTGTAGATCCGAAAATGTTACAGCTGAACCTTGTTTCAGAGCTGGTGATCCTCGGGTGAATGAAAATCAAGGTGGGAGAAATAAAAGACGTAACTGAACTTAGCGATAAAGTTGAGGTTCATAATAAAACTGAACAATTAAAAACAAATACCTTGTAGTACTCACCGGCAGGTATACATAAATTCTCAATCACTGTATTTGAAGTCATAAATGACAAATGAACTAGTTTATTTGAATTTGGCTTGAAGCGGTTTGCAGATGAGTTACGTAAAACCAAAATCAAAGTTATCATTTTAGCAAATCACAAATGACACAGACAATATAGTGGACCAATCAAAACTCGAAGTACATGCATGTAGCTGACGCGAAGCGCGCGGGAAAACATGAGCGAGCGAGTGACGATTGGTTTTGGTTTCACTTCTGATTAAATGAAAAAGTGGCGCAAGTTTTGTAAGCCAATCGGGTGGCGTAGTAATGCAAAAATGAATTTTTACTTAACTTTATTTAAATAACCATTCTGTTCTCTTGTTTGACAGCTTTAATGGCAATGCACGCTCTGTGGGCTCGTGAACACAACCGTATTGTCAATATCCTACACTTATTAAATCCATGGTATGATGACGAGAAACTGTATCAAGAGGGACGCCGAATCGTTGGTGCCTGTATGCAACACATTACATATAATGAATGGTTGCCAACACTCATTCCCAGTCTAGCTTTGGTAAGACCCAGATGGAAGAACATAATGTAACAATTCGTCCTTTCTTTTCTCAATGGGAAAAAATCCTAGATATATATTTATTTGTAACTTCTGAATTATAAGGAAGTTCCGTTCAAAGGGTTACTTGATCACAAAAAGGACTCATCCACAAACTTAAAGTGGTACTATGATCAAATTTTACCCCTTGAATTTTGAGCTTAATCACATAGAATTCCACGAAAGATAAAAAACGCCGTTTACCGTTTGCAAATATCTGTATTCGTCCCTGAGATATTTAAGTTTAAAAATGTGTAAAATACGTAAATCAGCAAGTTATGCACTTCCAGTCAGTGTAACATGTAAAAAGTACTCAGCCGTGACTGCATTAGACTGGTCTCCTTCGGGCATTTCGTAAGCTTGTTTCGTGCTTTCGGCAAAACTTCGCCCCTGCACCATATCTCAGCGAGACACGCCAAAGCATGAATCAATTGCTGAATTTTATTTTGATCCGGGACGCTCCAAGTGAATGGATATTAACAACGGCGTACACACCTGCGAAACCTATTTAGCATCAGCAGTACGCCGTACAATCTAAGAGATTCTGAGATCAAACTAGACTTGCCCAAGCCGCGCACGAACTACTACATGCAAGCGTGGCTTTTCTCCAAGTGAATGGATATTAAGAACAAACGACCGTTTTCTGTTTCAGAGGAAAGAAGCAGGAGTTGCGTTGGAGGCACCTGGAACACTCTTTGGCGGTTACGATCCTTTCACAAAGGCTTCAATGTTCAACGTATTCTCTACGGCTGCCTTAAGAATAGGCCACACTCTGATTCGGGAAACCTTTACATTGGCGGATGGAGTTCGTGGAGGGAACCGCCTGAATGAATCTGTAGTCACGTTTTTTGACCCAGCAGTGCTCTACGAACTAGAGTTAGGAGTCAATCCCTATACAGGCATATATCTTGGATTGGCTTTGGAAAGAGCTCTCGATTTTGATCGGTATGTGTTTGTTCAGCCTTGGTTTGTAAGACAAAATAAACTGATTGACAATCGCAAAGCAAAACCTTCATTTCTCGATTGTCTTTCAGCAGCCCTTGAACTGTAACTTAAATTAAAAGTGAGGGTGATTTAAATGCAATACAGTACTTCTCAAAGAGATCTTCTGACTAAAAGACACTATTCCTCCAAACTATTAAACGTTGACCTCACTCGGTCAATGAGCGTCTTATAACATGACAAATTTTGTATGCGCGCGCGTGTGCGTGAACTTTTCATTTGTGAGGGTGTTGACTTTGTTTCTGCGCTTCCTGTGTAAGTTTCCTAATGAATAGTTTTGTATCTTACAACTTGGTCAGTATAGTAACTTCGCTGTCAGAATGTTCCTTCTCTGTCGTTAACGTGCATCGATTTTTCAGGGCCTTACCTGTGAATTAAGTTATTTTGATAACAGCAGCTGTTGAAAGGACACCAAATTCATGAGTAGATTTGTTTAAATATAATGATCTTAATTGCAAGTTCCGACTTGCATGCACAACATTCTTCAAACAGTTGAAAACGATTGTCCAAAAAATCGCATTTGACAATAATTTAGTGATTTTTCCTTCTCGTAGGAACATTGCTTTGGCAGTGTTGGAAAACCTGATAATACCAGGCCCAGGTGATGGCTTTCGTGGTGACCTTGCTGCTATAAACATGCAGCGTGGACGAGATCATGGCTTACCAGGGTATATCCAGTTTTCAACACTTTGTGGTGGTCCTGCAGCTACAGGTACAAACTTCAATGATCTTACAGATATACCATTTGCTCAGCGGGTAAGACTGGAAGGTACTTACCGAACTGTCGAGGACATCGATATATTTGCGGGAATATTGAGTGAAAACATTCTAGCAGGCAGTGCGTTGGGACGAACCGCCACCTGTCTGCTTCTCACACAGTTTAACAACACGCGCCGTGGTGATCGCTTCTGGTATGAGAATGACGACCCTCTCACCGGATTTCCCATAAAACAACTGGACGAGATAAGAAACTGTAATCTAGCTCGAGTGATATGTGACAACTCAGACGGCGTTTTCACTATTCAGCCCAAGGTTTTCATGCGAAGGCTTAGGGATACTCCAAATGATGATGTGTCCTGCAGCGATTTGCCTTATGTCGACTTGGAAGTTTTTAAAGAGAGTAAGTACTTTTTGCTATTTGCTATTTGTATTCCGGACATTCTATTAAGATAGTAAAGAACTCCTTTTTTTTTCTTACAATATTTTGAAAATGTTTCTACAAATTACTCCGAGAGTAAACATTCCATCAGACTTGTCTTAAAAGTTACCGTGGCAAAGTTTGCACCGTCTTATGAAACCTAGGCGTTTACAATCTCGGATGTAATGTGCAGCGTCTTATAAATGGTCGACAGTAATTTAGAAGTAGAACATTCAAAGATTCAAAAGAATAGCCCGCATCTCTCTTCTTTCCCTCCTCCAGATGTAACGGGCGATAATCGAAATGTGTGGGACATGAGCTCGCTGACACAGACTTAAGGCTCGCGAAAAGAAAAGGGTAGCTGTAATATTTCCTTCTGCTCCCTTTCCGCGCTGTCAATCACCAATAACATAAAATATTAAAATTCTCGGAAAGCCGGCGATAGTTTACAGTGCAGAACAAGTACTAAGTGAAATATTGATTTGTTATGTCTTGATTGCTAGGTCCCAAATATTACGGTGCTCCCAAACTTTCCCGGAGTGGTGGTTTTGGCGGAAATGTCGCTGCTTGAAGTATTCCCAGGGATCCATTCTTGAATTTGTGCCATGCAAGGTTTTGTTTTAGTTAGTCAAAAACGATGTAGTTGATGTTAATAATGAATGTAACACGCCTGAGTTACAACCTACGTGGCCGTCGAATAGCTAGTTATATAACCAATATTATAATTGATAAAGGATTAAATTGCCTTGTTAGTCAATAAGTATAAGCAGTCATTAATTGTAATATCAATCGATCATTCCATTTTTAGGAAACGCACGATAAATTGTTTATAACATAAAGGGCAAAAGTTGATGTGTTCCAGCATCGGTTGATGGTGGACAATCCATTTGAAAAAATATATGATGTGATGCCAGGCCTCTTGAAAAACTCGATAAACTTCGTACGTCCTCGGATAGACTTTCTGACGTTTCTGGTCATCTTAGACAGTCTTGAAAAATCTATTTATACAGTCAGAACATTCGGACATCTTTGGTCAACAATGAAAAAAGTTGAGTACAAATGTCGTCCTTTAGAGCCACTCCTAATTCAGTGATTATATATATGCTCCAAATTCAATCGCTTCAAGCGTGAAACTCGAGTAACTGTAGGTTCTATCTTAATGTTCATGCTCCAAGTTCAGTCAATTTCAGTAATTTTAACCTCTATGTTATAAAGGAAAGTCGGTGCCGAAGAATTTTTTGTCATTTTCAATACTTAGTTTTTGAATGTTAATCTAATAACGAAGCATGTAAAATAGCTCTATGAAAGTGGCAATAAACTTTAGCAACTTTATGTTGAGAGCTCTTCTATGTTTGAACATGCATGAGCTACTATGCAATTCATACCCCACTCCCCTTCAACCCTGCCCCCGCCCCTCCCGCCCTACCCCCAAGCGAAGTCAATTGCGAGTTTCTCCTTCTAAAGTTCCTATCAATATCAATTGATATTCCTGCATGGTGTAAGGAGATGATTCGTTCCTTTGGGTATTTTATCCCCTTTAAAAAGAAATATTTTCGACAAAGGGGAAGAAATAGTTTACTTCAATGACTCCAGAGACGACTGATCTAAAATGAGAACAAAGTGACTATTATCTTATTAATGCTTCGTTTTATATGCATGGCGATGTGAGATCGAGTATGATAGTCAGAAAACGTTGCAGTCCAAATAGAAACTTAAAAAAAATCATTGTTCAGTCTTGATCTACGTCTACCAAATAACTTAATAACGGTGCCTACTTTTGTTAGCGCGCACACGTTCTGCGCTTCACGCAAGGCATGGTTTATTTTAAGCGCCACGCGCGCGCTGCGGTTGACATTAGGGAGTTTACTAAACCACGACGGCGACGCCGAGGGCAACGTCGATTGATAAATGAATTTATATTTTACCTACGAATCTCGCGATACTCTAAAGTCATTTACTTTGTTTATCACCGTCAAAACTATCGCAAAACTAAATCCGAAACACAGCGATAAATTTGAAATAAGAATTTAAAACAATTGGCCGTCGTGGTTCACGTTCTCCAGACAACACAAAATTTGGTCATTTCACGTTGCTGTCTTGCAGAGAAATGCAGACGGCAGAGAAATGTACAAAGAATCATAACGCACGTGCACAGCCATTGTACTGCTCAATTCTTTTGTTCAGTGGCTTTCCCTTTGCCGTTGCCGTTGTGGTTCCGTAAAATCCTTAATTGACGCAGTCAACTACGCTACCAAGTATACGACTGATGAAAGCAAAATTTTCCTACTGTGACCAAATCAAGTTTAATGAACATGTACTTAAACCAGGAATACCAGAATAGCAGCATATAGCTAACCACTAACAGTTAACGTCTTCCAGCTGAAAACGAGCTGTTATCTGTCGAAAATTATACGGAAATCCAACTGTAAACATGTACCTGTAGATGGCGTCGTACGCGCGCAAAGGAAGTGCGAGATACGCAAATGTTTTACTTACTGGGGAGGTGACGGGAAAAAAATGTAAGAAATGTAACGGGCACCGTAAAAGGTTTCAAAAAAATTCAATAACTTTAAAAAACGCGTTGTTACCGCTATATTTTATATTATGAAATAAAAGTTGCAAGCCTATTCAACCGTCATTAATTTCTCGTTGTGAACCAAAGGTATTTAGACTGTATTTTAGCTGAACCAGAGGAAGGCTGTCAGAGACGCTAAAAGCGTTGTTGCAACGATTTTGTTATTAAAAACATACCAAAATGTTACCATTTACCATGCAGTTTTAAGATCTTTATAAATGTGTTCGCTTTCCTGCATGTAAAGGCGAATTCTAAGGAATGTGAAGAAATTTTACACAAAAATGCTGATGTCAGCATTTTTGTTGAGACTCAAGGCTAATTATCTCGAACAAGAGATTATCAAGTTAAGAGAGTGCATCCCTCATATGGGCCTGATACCAAAGGTAATCCCTCTCAAGTTATTTTTAGTCATGATACTCAGTTCTTCCGAGGATGTTACTCGCGCTATGCGTGGACAGCCGAAGCGACTTTCTCGAAACTACCTCAGACGAAATGGTGGGAACATCATTGTATATGTTTTGATTTCTTTTCATAGCAGAGATGTTTTCTGCGCTCTCAGCCGTCTTTTCGTTCGGCCGGGCCTTCGTTTGTTTTGTGTTCGTTTGGCTGCTCATTATTTGGCCCTTTATTCGGTTTTAGGGAGTTTAATTAAGCAAACTTTAACGGCAACGGCAACGAGTACAATGGCTGTGTAAGTGTGCGTCATAATTCTTTGTTCATTTCTTTGCCGTTGTTTACAAGAGGTCACAAAATAACAACGTGAAATAGCCACATTCTGCATATTCGAGAGAACGTGAACTATACAACGGCCAATTTTTCAAATCCTGTTTCGAATTTTGACGCGTTCTTACATATTCTGTTTGGGATATTTCCGACAGCATAGGTACACTGAATGAATCTTAATACTCGCAAGATTCGTAGGTTGAATATTACGTCGTTTTTTAATCGACGTTGCCTTTGGCGTTGCCTTTGCTGCTTAAACTTCTTTTTGCTACTTGGGCAGCGAGCGTCTTCCTGCACTTTCGACGATCTGTTTGTTGGGTTGCCTAGCTTGTGTTTGGGCGTTTGTTTGCTTTGCACTCGTTTGTCTAAACATTTCTCTGCCGTTCATTCAGTTGTTATTGTTTGTGCCGGGGACATCCGTCTCTTATTCAAACTCCTATTAAAGTTTCGAAATGTATTAAAACATACCGACAGCCAGAGCTCCCTTGCTTGTAATAAAAATATCAAAGAAGACATCCCCACAGCATTGGAGGTTTTCCTTTGCTTTGAAACGAAACGTAAATACATAAACAGATCCTCCACGAAAAAATCCACGCAACACGCGAGTAATATCCGCGGAAGAACTGGGTACAACGTCTAAAAAATAACTTAGGAGGGATTACGTTAGCTAGAGGGTCTATATGGGATTCACTCTCTTACCTTGATAATCTCTTGTCTCGAAAATATGCGTGGCTAACCCAATTTTTCTTTGTGGATTCCAATAGCCCTTGAACGGATCTAAGTTTTCCGCGTGTTCCTAATTTGGCGCAAAAACCTTTGCATTTGGTAAGCACCGTCCTTAACAGAGGCCTGAATTTAATAGCCCCTGGTCATTGCAAGTTGTTATAATAAAGTTTCATTATAACGCGCGCAGGACGAACGAAGGACGAACAGCGACAATAACATAACACGCGCTCGGATTGGTTCAGTTAAATAGCATGCAGGGTAAACTGAATTTCAATTTTTTGCAATGGCATTTTGACGAATTTGACCCAAATAAATCGTCCCCCATGACTCAGACAAACGTAATGGAAACACACTCACTGTTGTCTGCAATGAACATAGCTTGGAGCTTATTGTTAACAAAAATTTAATCACCGCCGGACCAAGTTTTCAAACGGACCAGTTTTATACACTGCGGATCTCACCCAAAGATTGGGCTCTTCAAGTCAGCTCTTATCGGCACTAATTACATCATTACGCAATATTGGTGCAGGGCGGGTGGATCCAGGAATTTCTGAAATGTGTGTGTGTGTGTGTGTGTGTGTGTGTGAAGGGGGGGGGGGTGTACACCTTACGATACGATGATACGATACGGTACGATAACTTTAATTATACACAGTATTTCCATCAGTTTATTTATGATAATCAACTAGCTACATGTTTCATGCTAACTACAATCAAAAACTAAAACTTCCAAAAAAATAATAAGAAACTGCTTTTCAAGGAGACCGTGTAGAAAAAATTTAGTTAAAACTGTGGCGACTTAGTTAAGTCTTGAATTAGGTTAATGAAGTTGCTTGTCTTAGTTCGAGAGGTAAGTTGTTCCAAAACTGAGCTCCATTGTACAAAAAACTTCTCTTCAGATAATCAGTGTGAGGTTGTCGAAGAACTAAATTGTTTTCAATATTCCTTAAACTATAATCTGGATTTTACCTTATTTCTCAACCAGAAAAACAAAAATAACAATGCAGTCGTGAAATGTACGTTATCTTTACCTAATTTGACAATCAGTAAAATAACTATGTATAAAACAATTTTAATCTACTATTTATAGAATAAAAGATAAAAAGCTACTCAACGGGGGGTGGGGATTGCAATCCCCTCAACCCCTCCCTTTTATCCGCCTCTGTTTGGTGACTCATCGGATAAGGTTTTGTTTTGGTTTGTTTTACTGACGAATAAACTTTGTTTATAAAAAGCATTATAACATAACTAAAGCAAAGCGCGCGCTCTGATTGGCTAATTTAGCGTCTACTATTTGCCCATGGGTGTACGCTGCTGACGTGTGTGCTAATGTTTACAAAGCAAACCTTTTGACAGACGTCGTTTCCAAAGTAATGGCCGACGCCCTTCTCCCAGAAATGCGAAACTGTCTTCACAGTTGTGTGAAGATGAAACTTTATCGATTTACTGGTGTGCAGTCGGTTGTCATGAATGAATTTTCGCGCGCTCGTTTTCTCTTGTCATGTAAGACTACACGAACATTTTTTTGTGAGGTAGCTCAATAAAAGGACTTCTGTTGTTCCTATGTCTCAATGTTATGTCATAAAACAAATGGTGAACGCCATAGCGTGCACTATTGAGTTATGGATGCACTTGGGAGGTTTGCTAAGCACTCAAGAAACTAGAGTCGCACGAGGCTATCGCCTCGTGCGACTCTTACGCTTCTTTCGTGCTTAGCAACCTCCCACGTGCATCCATAACTCAATAGTACACGCTATGGCGTTTACCATTTGTTAAGTATATGTTACGATTGAATTTACTTTACAATACGTTAAAGAGAACAAGTACCTGACTGCAATATTTGCACAGCGCAATATTTGCGTGCACGGTTCGTTCGCTCGTCAGTTCGCTTATTCATTCGTTCACCGAGATAACGTGTAAATGTAAATGTATGCTTCTAGGCGCTTCTGCAGACAATGATTATCATGTTACCTCTCTTACCCCATTTGGTCAGTAAGTTCTCTCGTAGCCATTCCAAGATACGCGCCTGTTGTTGTCCAGATTTTAGATCGGCCTTGATTTGTGGATGATGAAAGTGGCTTGCTCTGTTAAACCGATGGATCTTTTCATTATCATTAAGACTTTCTCCTGGAACTCCAAAAGCGTTGTAAGGATCTCTTCTTCACTGAAAGTGATGTCATCAACGCCGTTTACGTTTTCAAAAGTCGGAATCACCGATAAGAGCCCGACAACCAAACGCAAAACCAATAACATGTCTTAGTCAAATTTCTGCGCTTTCAATTATCAAGCTTTCAATTATCACGAATTTGGCTGAAAAGCCAAATACGTGATAATTGAAACGGTCATGTTTCCTGTTATACCTATTACCATGGTGGTCAAAAAGATTTTAAGGAGTTTATATGTTCTGTGACACAGCATAAACTTTACGACTATCATTAATTTGCAAATAATCTAGACATGGTTTATATCAAGGTTGAAGTTTTGAGCTGTTTTGATCGTTACGACTGTGATGAGTTCTCACGAAAAAAACCGAATGTGTTAAGTACACAGTACTTTACAGGTAAATAACTATAGTCACTGACTGAATTTCTATCAAATGAGGCCAAATCCACATTTAACATTCTTGAATCAGAGGATGGAAGTTAGTCACACGAAAGTGTCTAAAATGGCGTTTTACTAAAGTCCTAACACGTACAAACATAGGCACGCAAGACGTGCAAGAGTTATTGCGAAGTAAAAGCCGGCTGGAAGTACACATAGCAGCGTTCAGTGGACTCTTAACAGTTGTGATTCGGGTTAATCCATCAAGTCTTTTTGATCGCAATGCTCAGCAAAAAGTATATAGATAAATAGAATTTTTTTCACCTTAAGAAATGTGATATCGAGCCTAATTTTATCAAGGGTTTGATTTTAACAATTCTAGTAGCTTTGTTTATGAGAACTTCAATGGTGGTTTCTAGCAAGACAGGGAAGAGTCATTGAGTGGGTAATTTTTCTGGACTAATTTTATAGCAATAATTGATTTAATTACCGTAAACAGTGGCTTATAAGGCATGGGCTTATACAACATCGAAAGGGGTTTTGAATGGGCTTAAAAACGGAGGGGCTTATATCCGAGGGGACTTATAAGTGAAATAAAAAAAAAATGTTTCGCAAGGAGCTACCGTGTTGATCAAAATATTGAATCGAGATCATTTTATTTAAAACTTGAGGGGGACTTATATCCGGGGGGGGGGGGCTATAATCGACAGTAATAATTTGTTTGCGGGTAGACGAGCCTATAACCAGAGTAGCTTATAAGCGGCAGGACTTACAAGTGACAGTTTATGGTATAACATCATCGTGCAATAGGATGGTCTTCTACTGTTGTTTCTGGGGACCCCAATCTGTCTCCCCCCCCCCCCCCCCACGAAAAAAAAAGAACTCTTAAGGGGTGAATGATGTCATCTCCATGTTTATCCATGTGCTTTTTTTCAAGTGTTATGCAATATTGCGGTCTTTCGAGTGTCGAGGCAGCTTATTGTGGACTGTAGCGGATAAGTCGTTTATTTAAAGTTCGAAGTCTGCGTTCATGGCATTTAAAAACCTTGCAGACATGTCTTCACGAAATGTGTACGACTTTTCGTACGAACAGAAAGCTGTAGTTTGGCTGCGTGTTATGTGCCCTATTCTCTTTTTAATTCGACCAAAACCAACGCTGCTTTCTACTGAATAAATCAAAGGAGGAAATGTCTAGTCTCACTTTGCTGGTCCAGATTTCTGTGCCCCAATTATGTAACATAAACCCAATGAAAGTGATTACATAGGAAAAGAGTTCAACTCCCACAGGATTGCTTTGGTACACTAACATGTCCTCCGTTTCATTGTTTCGGAAGTGAAAATACGCTGTAGCTGTTCCCCTAAATATATAAAGCCAAGGCGATTCAAAGTCGTGCTCGTAAACAGAATAATTGTCCTAGGTTTAGTAATAAAAGCACGTCGTCTATCATACCGACGTAACAAGCATCGTTTGTGTCGATTTACACGGTCAGGACTATAGACTGCGGACTGTAGACTTCGGACTGCGGGCTGTGGACCACGGACTGGGTATAAAATATGGACTTAGGTATAAAACGCGGACTAAGCATTACGGACCAGGTATAAAACACGGACTCAGTATAAAACGCGGACTGCGGCCTAACTGCAGTCCGTGTTTTTTACTGACCGGTCGTAACTAATATTACGTCAGATACATGTATAAACGAGAACAAACCCTCTAGTATATATGCACGTGCTTTGCGATCTGTTATTGTTAGTTAAGCTTGGCCGGGCTCAATCTGGTCGCGTGGCACGCGAGAAAAGGGAACTAAACTCTTTGACGTAATAAACCAACCACGTAGTTTACAAAAAGTAATTTGTTATATTGCCTTTAAAACCGGAGTTCACTCACTGAGTGTGTCAATTACGCACAGAGAGATATATTCTTGAATCAATATCACCGATGATATCAATTTATTCCACATCGTAACTTACGTATACCTCGTGGTGTACATTTTGCTCTTGGCTAATGGCTGTCACTTTTCACCTGTTGAATCATAGAGAGTATTATATCAATACTGGCAAACTAATTCATAATACCTGTATTCTATATTTCCATCAGTGGTCACTGAAATGAGATGTGACATTAACTACGCGAAATACTCACTACAACCATCTCAACACAAAATCGGCAATGTTTGTAATAACTCAAGTCCAAATAGCAGAAATATCGATATCAGAATAGTCCTCGACTCCCATTGGGTAATTCTAAAAGATGGGAGACGTAAAAAAGTGTGGATTTGGTCTCATTTGATAGAAATTCAGTTGATTATAGTTATTTACCTGTAGAGTAAGTTGCGTACGCAACACATTCAGTTTTTTGTTAGAACTCATTACAGACGTAACGATCAAAACAGCTCAAAAGTTCCACCTAAATATACCTAAAGATTATCTGTAATTTAATGATTGTTGTAAAATTTATGCTGTGTCACGGAATATACAAACTCCTTAAAATTTTTTTTGACCACCCTTGTAATATGTATCAAGTGAAACATGACCGTTTTAAATATCACAAGTTGGCTTAAAAAGCCTTTTTGATTTTTTGTTTGTCCAATTGTTTGGTTTGCGCAGAAATTTGACTAAAAGTTATTGGTTTTGTGTTTGGTTGTCGGGATCGATCTTATCGGTAATTCCGACTTTTGAAAGCGTAAACGGCGTGGATGACACTAATTTCAGTAAGGAAGAGATCCTTACAACGCTTTTGGAGGTACAAGAGAAAGTCTTAATGATAATAAAAAGATCCATCAATTTATCTGAGCAAGCCTCTCTCATCATCCACAAATCAAGGCTGATGTAAAATCTGGACTGACAACAACAGGTGCGTATCTTCGAAATGACTACGAGAAAATATGTTGACCAAAAGGGGGCAAAAGTGGTAACAGGAGAATCATTGTTTGGAGAAGCGCCTAGAACCACACATTAACTTTTAACCTTATCTCAGCGAAGGAATGAATAAACGAACTCATGGACGAACGAACTTGTTGTCTATAACCTATTGTATTGTTACTATGGTCGTAATATAGACTGTTTTTGAAAACAAAGTTTATTCGTCAGTAAAACATTCTACGGCAGATATTCTGATCAATACTAAGCTATCTTCTCATTTTATATTTAATTGAAATATCAAAAGCTTATCGCCTGTGACTCACCAATATTACGTAATAATGTAATTAGTGCCGATAAGAGCAGATATGAAGAGTTCAATTGTTGGGTGAGATCCTGTGGAAAAAGTGGTCTGATGCATGTCTAAAAGAGGAACATACGATAATTTTCATTTGTGCACGTTTACCAGTCCTTATTTAACCATCTACACATACTCCACCATGATGACCACAAAAGTTATTACACCAACCTATTTGTTTGACGATTGTGTGCTCGTTACTAGATAACTATTGGTCAACTAGTCATGCGTTACCGTTATTCGACAATGCACAATGTCGTTACAGGATAAATTTCTGCCACGGTGTCTTACATTATTCACTGATGCCTGAAAAAATTGTGAGATGTTAATGAAGCTAAAAGCTAAAGGATACCGTGCCTTTACAAATTGAAAGTAAAACATCCGGCTTCTTCGGCCTTATGTGTACATTGTAGGACCAACTTCCACCGATATTCCATATACTTGCTCTGGCCTTTTAAAAGGCTTATTACTACATGCAAATACGGAAAATAGTGTATCATAAAAGTGATATTTAATGCCTGAATATAAAATAATTATTTTCAAAGAGAATGAAATAAACTACGGCGATAAACTTTAACATACGTACGCAAAAACTGACTCCCACTATTATATTTAGATTTTCAGCAATTCATTTTGAGACATAGATGTATGTAGCTTTTACTTTCAGGAAGAAAATCTTGCCAAGTAAGCACTAGTGCACAGATTGAGGAACTACACCAATACATGTTAGCCCATCAGTCTCTGACGTGGGTTAATGACGTCAACATGATTCAAATTAATATTTGAGTCATGATGAGGTATAATGACATCGATAATTGAAATAAGCAGAATGTTTTTACTCCTTGTTTGAATATCCTGTGCAAGTTTTGAATCAACCCAAATCGCATAAGAGCGCTGTAGCACTGTCCTTTTCATCGGAGTTTTCATCCCACAATATCTACAAAAACAAACCTCCGTTTCCGCTTAAAACCTCCAGTAGTTTAGCTGGTTCATTCTGATCGCGTGACACGTGCAGAAAGGGAAAACTCTGTTACGTAACAGACCAACCACATAGTTTTCAAAACTAATTTGTTGGTTTGTTATTACTTCGAGAAAACATAATGACTGAAAGATACATCGCAATGAAAAACGAAACCGCAAAGCTCTTTAATGACAAATGGAAATGCCTTACATTAAAATGTTTTGTTTCAGAAATTTTGGCACCACCAATGTATCAATAGAACAAATTAATTTACCTACTTTGTGTCAATGTGGTCATGATTTTAAAATTTCTCATCAGTAGCGCCTAGTGTTAATTTATTTGTTTATTTATTCTAATCCTCAAAGTGCTGTAATTTTATTTTTATATGGTATCTACTTTACTGTATGTTTTATTTTGCTGTAAGTGTATGTTTTATATGAATCAAAAAATAAAGTAACAATACATAAAAAAATTTGTTATATTGCCTTTTGAAAACCGAACTTCAATTACGCACAAAGAGTATATGACGTTAACCACGCGAAATACTGGCTACAACCAGAAACAGAAAATCGGCAATGTTTGTAATACCTCAAGTCCTAAGGACAGAAATAATCGATATCAGAAGAGACCTCGACTCAGTTGGGTAATTCTAAAGGATAGGAGACGTAAAATAAATGTGGATTTGGTCTCATTTGATATAAAATAAGTTTTAGCTAAGTTATTTACCTGTAAAGTACTGTGGAGTTAACACATTCAGTTTTTTGATAGACCTCATTACAGTCGTAACGATCAAAACAGCTCAAAAGTTTTACCCAATTATACCTAAAGATTACCTGTCATTTAATAATTATTGTCAAATTTATCCTGTGTCATGCAACATACCAACATTATAAATTCCTGCCAAGCTTCTAAAAGAATACGTGTATTTACGCCATCTTACATTATTCACTCGATTTCCTGGGCGCACTGCAAGCAAAGAACGGGAAAGTAAAAAACCGTCCAGCATCTAAAATATCCATGAATAGATAACATGCCAGTAAAACAAGTCATTTGGTTAGCATGTTAAGTAATTTCCAACAGAAAACATCAGCCATTTTAAATCCGTACTCACTCGCTCTAGCTCGATGTGCGAATCACTTAAGCCCGCGGTAATCATCAATCAATCAATCAGCGGTTTCAACCTAGCTAACTGATTTATAGATGTTTTCAGGAGGGAGAGGTGAACACGTCAGATTTGGCTGACCCTATGATCATGGCCATTATGACGTCACCGCGAAAGAAGCGCGCCAATGCACAAAATTTTCGAAAATGGCGTCGTCGCCTCTCGCTGATACAACGTTTTGAGGCAGATTTCTCCTATCATTCCAGCTTCAAATGGTATTGTATTTGGATCTCAAGGAGTGATTATAATTTTTCTTTCTTTAGAGGTAAGTAGATTTTAATTATAACCGAAAAATCTTGCAGAAAGTGTATTTAAAGTGTTACAGTCATCGCTCTCCGTTGGGAATATGTGGGGCAAAATTTTGACTATTCGCCCTGTAAAATTGCCCTTTTTACGTGATCAGTAACGTAAAGAAACGTGTAACTTGGTCACAGAATAGCTTATATGTATAGGAAAACATTGTATCTGAAGATGATTTTGAAGAATTAGCAGTAAAAATGATCAGTCCATTTGAGTATGAAATATCTGCGATCTCGTGCTCGGAGTGTTCTTTCACAAAACTGAAACCTTTTCACATGTTCTGCAATGGGCCTAGCAAACAGAAATATTATCCACAATGAAGGAAATGAGAACTTTCACAAACAAGAACTTAAGCTTAATTATTTAAATAAGACAAAGCCTGCCTACTGCACAACGGTGGTTAAAATGCAGACAGAGGATAACATGCAGACTGCAGACTTTTTAAGAATATTGTATTCCCATTTCCTTTATATAGAGCTTGTGCTTTGTTTAGCCTGAAATATACGGCACAGGTTAGCCGGTGTATGGTTAGCTCGATCTCTTTATAAATGAAAATGGGAATATGATATTCCTAAAAAGCCCTGCAGTCTACATTTTACCCATGGTTTGCAGTCTAGTGTTGTAAGACTTTTCTCTTCTTCATAGGCCACTTTCGTGCTGCTTTGACCACAGACTGGTAGTTCGGAGTATATTCAATTTCCCATAGGGAGCCTCTGCGGAGGAGAGAGTACAAGGCCCCATTTATATGGTCTCGGATACTGAGGGCAACCCTATCAGACCCTTCTGAGGCAACTTTATCAAGTGTTTAATATATGACATGAAGTGGTCCTTCCAGGATTACTTAAGCCTTTTTTTATACTCCAGTGCTCAGTTATCCTTCTTCCTTTGGCTTCCTTTCAGTCATTTGATCACTGTGGGGTTTTGTGAGTTAATTTTTATTTCTTCATACCATGAGTTGCCCCAGGTAGGCTAGTCATAGTATTTTGACGAAAAAAGGTTATCATGCCTACCAGGATTACCTTGGTTATGTTGCTAAAGGTGGCTTGTGTTTCACTTTCTCAACAAAACAGTGAAAGTTAGCTTGTTTAGGGTCACTGGGGCGAGGGCTTTCTTGGTTACCTAAGATCAAATAAGGGGCCTCACTGTCGGCTGCAATTATGTATGCTTATTTCACAAAACTTGAGTACCAAACTCGGTCACCTTGAGTTCCTGTTGCTGAATCTTATTATGTTTACAAAATTGGCACTGTTGATCAACAATTTAGGTATTTGAAGTCTGATTTATTTTAACTCCTAAACAATATTGTAAATTTTCTTTAAGTAAGGATCCAAAAATGCTTTATGCAAAGTGATTGTTGTAGTTTGTTTGACATGCTTCAGAAAATTTTATTTTTCTTTTTTGTGCAGGTGAGGGTGCTGAAAAAAATTCTTTATGTGAAGATCTGAAGACCTCGGTTCAATACATTGATACTGGAAATGAGCTATTTAATGTTTTATAAATTATGATATTAGCTCCATGTACATTACCGCATTGTATCTGCTTGGACGGGACTTAAAAGGTGGATGGGGGTTGGATCATTTTATTGTGAGAATTGCATTTTTTAATGGTAAATACATACTTGAGTTCGTGGTGCTGGATCTCATTAGGAAATTTGTCTTTTAGTTTACATTTTCTGTTGAAAAGAGTTAGGGGCGATATGAAAACCAAAGAGGGAAGGGAGGTCATATAAACATTTACTGCAATTTTTGACTGGTGAATATTATGAGGAGTCTTATTAGCTTGATCTTTTTAAACCTTAAGTTATCATCCTCCACTACCTTTGCAAGACCATTCAAGCAGGTCCCATTTCTGGCAGTACATGCAACCACCATGGAAAGCTATCTATTTATTGTCAATGTACTGTCAATTAAACATTTAAAACCCAATCCTGTGTGTTATTTGCTGGAAATGTACACTTATCATTTTCTTGAAGCCAAAAATAAACTCATCAATGCAAAAAGCAACAGGGGGAACCTGGGATGGAAGGAGCTGGGGAGAAATCAGGCTTGACGTTCATGTTTACAAGTACAACCTCTCTGTGACACTCTTCTTGAGAATATTAAATTTTCTTTGTAGTTCAGTTTAAGCTTAGTGTAAAATAATTAGAGCTATCTTTGTTCACATAAGATTTATGATGAAAATTAAAAGCATAAAGTATAAAGAAAAGAATTGATTATCATTTCAAACTTAGAGGTAGTAAAGCTATTACAGTTTGTCAAGACAGATACTATTAGAAAACAAGGGGTTTGGTTACAATAAGAGATCACCTGATATTGATCTTTCTAGCTTTGTCATAACCTTCTACTGAACTCTTTGTTTTGGCAAAAAGTCATTTTGGCTTAACAAGTTTCTCCTTGTTAAGTTAACTGTTATTGCTAATGACTTAGCATAGGAAGTATCCCTGTTCATATATCCTTTCCTCTTTAATTCACTTGCTGCTTGGAACCAGATTCTGTATTTTTTAGGTCTTTCTATATGACATCCTACGCAGTTGTCTTTTACTGTCTATACAGTCTATACTGAGAAATGAAAAATAAATAGAACCCAAAGCACCAGTTTAGGACACCTCTCTTGTCAGAAGTTCAGAAGAAGAAACAGCTTTGCACTGCATGCGGACGCCCGAGGAAACAGATCATGCTCCGATCTTATATTTCACGAATATTTTGTCATGAAATGAAGCACCTTTCTGGGAAGAGGTCTGGTCCGTGTTATTCTGAATATCATCCGTTTCATCTAGGTCTCCTGTAGAATGATTTTATATCATTTTACCATCTAAAATATCCACACGTCTGCTCGGAGCTGGTTGGCCTCGCAAAAGAAAATGTTATCTTTGACGGTTTTGTGGATAATTTAGCGCAGAAAAATAATTCCTTGGTACATTATTTACTTTCCAACCCAGCATATGACTTGATAGTTCAAATGCCTTTGCAAGGGAGCATATTCTCATATTTCGAGGGTTTCGAGTATCGATCAGCGGGTCCTCCACGCTATCGTCTACAAAATAATGGGTTTAAACCCACTGATCATTTTTATGCACATGTTAAATGATTCGCTTTCATCACTATTCGAACGTTTTAAACCATATCAAGATCATGTTTTTGTGTTCGTGTTGTTCATTGTTGGGTTCTCCAGATATCGCCCAAGTAACGGGTGCAAAGCTCCACTTTTCGATCCCGTTTTTAATTGAGCGACCTCAAAATTTTGCATGTTTTTGTGCCTTCTGACTTCTAGTTTTTGAACACCAAAGTATTTTTGGACACAATTTTAACAGGTTATCTTATTCCTGTGGTCTGTTTATCGCTTTCTTTCAAATTCTTTGAGTAATCATCGGATGAAAAACTTGTCTGGTGTCATTCTTTAGCGGCCATTGAAACTTCACGGGCCGGCTCACGAGTGACGTCATAATGGCCAAGATCATCGGGCGCGCAATCGCATGGCAACGCAGGCGAAGTTGACCTCTCCCTCCTGGATGTTTTTCTTCATGAAGTATTCTTTATTCCAGGGTGGCGAAGTGGTAAGGTTTCAGTAGGGCAATTGGAAGTCTGATCGAATCCTGGTGCGGGCAGATAAATACAAAATCTAAAAATCTAATCTAAAGGTCTGGACAACAACAGACACGTATCTTAGAAATGACTACGAGAAAACTTGCTGACCAAATGGGGTAAGAGTGGTAACGGGAGAACCATTGTCTGTACAAGCACCTAGAACCACACAGTAACGTTTCACCAACTTTACCCAACTTATGCGTTAACGTTATTCAACACTGTGTACAATGTCGTGACGTTGTAAATTTCTGCCAAACTTCTAGAAGAAAATAAGTTGAGATTCTGAGATTCCAGTGAA
This sequence comes from Orbicella faveolata, assembly GCF_042242905.1. Classification (NCBI taxonomy): domain Eukaryota; kingdom Metazoa; phylum Cnidaria; class Anthozoa; order Scleractinia; family Merulinidae; genus Orbicella; species Orbicella faveolata. Next base: position 23,518,902 of record NW_028301577.1, on the reverse strand, counting down.
GCCTGAAGCTAAGGATAGCGTGACTTTACAAATTGAAAAGTAAATAAATACAAAGAAAAAACATCACTTCTTCGGCCTTAAGTTCCCATTGCTGGACCAACTCCCACCATCTTCGGTATATTCCCTCTGGCCTTTTTAAAGGCAAACTACTACAAGCAAATACGAAAAATACTCTATCATAAAAGTGATCTAGTACCCAAATGTTTAAAACTTATATTCAAAAAGAATTTTATAAAATACGAAAATAAACTTTAATTATATTCCCCAAAAAACTGACATCCATGATTTACATTTTTAGCAATTTTATTTCAAGACATAAGTGTTTAGCGTAGCTTTTACTTTCAGTAGAAGATCTTAATCCAAGTAGGCACTAGTATACAAATCGAAGAACTGCATCAATACCACTAACTAGTTACTCTATTATTCTCTGACGTGGGACACTAAATGAGGTATGATTACAACGATAACTGAAAATAAAATGGAAATTTCTTGCCCCTTTCTTGTTTGAACATTCACGTTGTGCAAGTTTTGAAAGAAGCCAAATCACGTTAAATTTACAACGGTTATGCAATGTCCTTTAGATCAGAGTGTTCATGCAACAATGTCTACAAAAGCAAACCTGAATTTCCGTTTAAAACCTCTATTATTGTTAGTTTAGCTTAGCCGGGTTCAATCTGGTCGCGTGGCACGTGAGAAAAGGGAACTCTGTGACGTAATAGACTAACCACATAGTTTAAAAAATAATAATAATAATTTTTTGTATTCCCTCTTGAAAACCGGATTTTACTCATAATGTGTCAGTTTACATACAGATACATTCTTGAACCAATATCATCGACCGTATTATTTATTTCAAAGCAAAACAATTTTCCAGGTCTACTCTTTTCACTAAGACAGCTAAGGAGCTGCGAGCTGTCAGTTAATTCATTAAGTTCGACTCAAAAAAATTTTAAAGTTTAAGTTAAACTTACAGACTGCACGGTATCATACAGATGATATCAATTTATTCATCGTAAATTTCTTGTGGTGTACATTTTGCTTTTGGTCAATACCTCTCATTTTACACCTGTTAAATCATAGAGAGTATTATATCAGTACTAGCAAACTAATTCATAATACCTGTATTCTATATTGCCATCAGTGGGTCACTGAAACAGTATGCCGTGACATTAACTACGCGAAATACTCACTACAACCATCTCAACACAAAATCGGCAATGTTTGTAACAACTCAAGTCCAAATAACAGAAATATCGGTATCAGAATAGCTCTCGACTCCATTGCGTAATTCTAAAGGATAGGAGACGTAAAATAAATGTGGACTTGGTCTCATTTGATAGAAATTCAGTTGATTATAGTTATTTACCTGTAAAGTACTGCGTAAGTATCATATTAAGTTTTTTGTTAGAACTCACTACAGTTGTAACGATCAAAACGGCTTAAAAATCCTACCTAAATATACCTAAAGATTTTATCTGTAGTTTAATGATTGTCCTAAAATTTATGCTGTCGCGGATTATACAAACTCCTTAAATTTGCTTTCACCACTCTTGTAATATGTATCGAGTGAAACATGACCGTTTCAAATATCACGAGCCTTTTTGATTTTTTTGTTTGTTCAATTGTTTAGTTTGGCGCAGAAATTTGACTAAGAGACATTATTGGTTTTGTGTTTGGTTGTTGGGCTGTTATTAGCGATTCCGACTTTTGAAAGCGTAAACGGCGTGGATGACATCAATTTCAGTGACGAAGAGATTCTTATAACGCTTTTAGAGGTCCAAGAAAAAGTCTTAATGATGATAAAAAGATCCATCAATTTAACAGAGCAAGCCACTTTCATCAATCACAAATCAAGGCCGATCTCAAAACCTGAACAACAACAGGCGCGTATCGTAGCAATGAATACAATAAAACTTGCTGATGCACACGACTTAAGCAGTTGGGAAATTTTTCAAGTTTCAATTCACAACTGCTTAAGTTGTGTGCATAACTACGATGATCAATCATATCTTCATATCATGATCATTCTCCGCAGTTCAAATATATGAACTCTCATGTATTTACTTGTATTCTTCACCTTTTACAGGTATATTACAAACTCACAAAGTGGCCAGCTCCCTGTTGGCTTGATAGCTCAGTTGGTAGAGCACTGCACCAGTATCGCAGAGGTCATGGGTTCGAATCCCGTTCAGGCCTGAATTTTTTTCAGGCTTTAATTTCACGACTGCTTAAGTTGTGTGCATAAGTTGTGTGCGATGATCAATCATATCTTCTTACTAGATAACTATTGCCCAGCAAGTCCTGCTTGTTCGTTAAGTTATTCGACATTTTGTACAATGTCGTGACATTATAAATTTCTGTCAAGCTTCTAGAAGAATACGTGTAATTACGGCGTCTTACATTATTCACTCATGCCTGAACAAATAGTGGGATGTCAGTGAAGCTAAAAGCTGAAGGATACCGGCGTGCCTTTACTAATTGAAAAAATAAATAAACAATGTAAAGTGGAAGATATGTTTGCATTTCAGGACCAACTCCCAACAATCTGAGGTATTCTCGCTCTGGCCTTTTGAAAGTCTTACTACTACATGCAAATACGGAAAATAACGTATAATAAAAGTGATATCTAAAACCCGAATATGAAATAATAATTTTCAAAAAAGATGAAATAAACTACGACGATAAACTTTAGTATACACACGCAAAAACTGACTTCCACCATTTAGATTTTCGGCAATTTATTTTGAGACATGGGTAGCTTTTACTTTCAGGAAGAAAATCTTGCCAAGTAGGCACTAGTACACAGATCGAGGAACTACACCAACATATGTTAGTCCATCAGTCTCCGACGTGGGTTAATGACGTCAACATGATTCAGTGAATATTTGAGCTAGAGCGGTTTTCAAATGAGTGTCGTAAAACCAAAACAATTACTTACCAATTAGACTATTCAACCAATCTCAAACGGTAGTAAAAACAAAACCAAAACTAAAGTAATTGTCTAATTACTTTCCACACTCAATTGAAATCCGCTCTATGACGTATAATTACATCGATAGTTGAAATAAGCAGAATGGTTTTACCCCTTGTTTGAACATCCTGTGCAAGTTTGGAATCAACCCAGATCGAATAACGATGTTATAGCAATGTCCTTTTAATCGGAGTGTTCATACGACAATATCTACAAAAACAAACCTGCGTTTCCGCTTAAAACCCTTAACAGTTTAGCTGGTTCATTCTGGTCGCGTGACACGTGCCGAAAGGGAAACTCAGTTACGTAACAGACCAACCACATAGCTTTCAAAAACTAATCTGTTAGTTTGTTATTGCACTGTTTAAGATACAACTTCGAGAAAACATAATGACTGAAAGATACATCGCAATAAAAAAAACAAAACTGCTAAGCTCTTTAATGACAAATGGAAATGCCTTATATCAAAAGATTTTGTTCCAGGAATTTTGTCACCACCAACGTCTCAATAGGGCTAATTAAGGTACCTACATTGTGTCAATGTTCTCATGTTTTTAAAATCTCTCTTCAGTAGCGCCTAGAATTAATTGATTTGTTTATCTAGTGTAGTCCTCAGAGTGCCGTGATTTTATTTCATGGTATTTACTTTGCTACAGATGTTTGTTTATTTTTTTTTACGTTAAGTGTATTTTTTTATATGAAAAAAAAAATAATAAAAAGAATTGTTATATTGCCTTCTGAAAACAAAACTGCTCTCATAATGTGTCAATTACGTACAAAGAGATATATACTTGAACTGATATCACCGACCGGATTCAGGATTAAGCATGCGCACAACATCAACATACGAAGACACGCGTAAATTAAACCCAAAGTGGATGTTGTTACGTAACTCACTCCTTCGAGTCAGAACCAGCTTTGAAAAGAAAAGAAAAGAAAAGAAAACCAATAACAACAAATAAATACAAAAATAAACGCACGGACAATTCTTTCTTTTCACAGGTTTTTGAGGTTTTGACTTTTTGTGGCAAACGCCCTCATCACGCGCTCATAACATCATTCTAAGTTATAACACAAAACACTTTCTTTTGTTCTTGATTAGAGAACTTCAAAGTCCACATAACCATTGGCATTGCGGTTTCAGCAATATCATAATTGCTGTGTCGATTTCCATTTTGTCATGATACAAAGAATATTAAAGTGATTCCGTCACAAAAAGCAAACAAATCAGGGTGATATTGCTTTCAGCTACATGTTACCCGCTTGCGTGAAAATCTGAAAATAGTTCTGCACGGACCACGGGCAACTTTAGATATCGGCTTTAAAGTGTAAAGTGCTTTTGTTATTTGATGACTAAGGACTGTCAATACTTTGCACACCGTCTCAAATAAAAGGGAACACGATCAACTCATTTCACCACAGCAAGCGACGTTCTCCGCTGAAGATCTGAGCTTCTTGACGGAATCGTTCTGTTCTCTCTTGAGTTCTCCTCTCCAAGTAACAGGTATTGTACGATTACATATATACACGATAAATTTTCTTAGTCTGATGTTAAAGTTTAAATTTCTGTTGTAGAAGCAAGGAAAAAGTAATAAGTGCGACTAAAGAGGCTTGTAGCGCGAAACATATATATATATATTTTTTGGTTCGCCAGAATGTTTCCTTTAAAGGGCATGAGAATTCATGGAAGTTTTAATCTTCCCCTTGATTCATTTATTCATGTTTTATCTTACTTTGTAACTTTACTTGCACATTTGTAGCTCTTGTTTTTGAGTTCTCAATTCGCTAACTTCAAACAGTGGCCCTTGCAAGCAAAGGCTATTTTGTTTTCTCTGGCCACCTTTAAGGGGCTCTAACAAATGACAACTTTGTTCCTTTTACTTCTTTGAGTAATGTCAGGGGTAAATGATTGTTAATGAAACGAAAAAGTGCCTTAGTCTTTTTAATTTAGACTTAAATCATAGCAAACTCGGGCTAAAACTAGCAGTTTGCCGAATTTGTGTCGATGGTTTTAGCCTGTATTTCGCGTGGTTAATGTCACATACTGTTTCAGTGACCCACTCATGGCAATATAGAATGCAGGTATTATGAATTAGTTTGCCAGTATTGATGTAATACTCTCTATGATTCAACAGGTGAAAAGTGAGAGCCATTAGCCAAAAGCAAAATGTACACCACAAGGTATGTTTAAGTTACGATGAATAAATCGATGTTATCTTGGTGATACCGCGCAGTATCGCTAACGTTCAACTTAGACGTTTTTGAGTCGAACTAGCCAACATCTCACAGCTCCATGCCCCAAGGTTCCTTGTGTGTTTAAATGAAAATAGTATACGAAGTTGTTTTGCCTTGAAATAAAGAGTATACAGTATACGATGGGTCACCATGTCGGTATATAGTGCTCAAAATGCAGAACAGGACTAAAATCCCATACTTTCATCGTTTGAAGAAATATCACAAAAGTCCTTTCGGTTATGCCTCGATAGGTTTAGATGCTTTTGCTTAATCCAAACATGCGTGTTGACATTATACGCAGAAAACACAAAACTAGTGCTCCAATAAACTAAGCACAAATGTAAAGCAACTAGTTAAATAGCCCCCTCTTACAGAGTAACTGTCACTCCTAGAGCTGTAAGCACCATTAATTTCAAAGCGAACTTTCTTTGACTTTCTGCGACCGGGATCTCCGCCTCCCTTCCCCTCATCTCCCCCTTTCTTCCGTTACTTCAGGAATATTCAACAATAATAAAACTTACGGGATATATCGTTCGTCCGTACAATTTTTTCTTAGCAAAAGCAGTATGAGATGATGACGTCATATGACATGATTACTACGGCATGTTATTCATGCAGGTCCCATCTTGGATTCGCCACCTTTTTGTTTTGTTCAAAGACCCTACCACTAGACACGGAACGCAGAAATGCTACTATGAAGTCGTAAAACTTTCAAAATAACTGTATGAAAGTTACATTTTGGTAATACGGACAAGAAAATTCCAAAATTGGATAAATACAGGTGGTCAAAGTTTAGTTGCCGTGGGACATTAAGTTCGTCCATCTACCGAATTATGATCCATTGACATTTTTATTTACTCAGTCTTTCCTTCTTTATTGTCTTCCTTCCTCCCATCCGTCCATCCTTTCGGTAATATAATTAACACTTACTCCACGACCAAGCCTTTGATATGAGATGGTAGATAACCAACAAGGTGTGTAACCAACGTCGAGATGGCTATAATCATCACGTTACCAACAAGCGCTGATGGAATGATGTTTTTAAATGGCCCTAAACTGTGGAAAAATTAAACTAAAATAAGAAATAAAACGCCCCAAACATTTACGCGTATACTTCCCATATTTGTAGAGCGGGTTATTACTGCTCATATACCACGATGGCCGCTAAGCCAAAGAAAACTCTTGAATTACATTGTTCCACGATCCAGTTTTTAATAACGATAGTTACCACTTATTATCGTTATTTTGTCATATATTATAAGACATGGTAACATTTAAGACGTCATAATAATAATAATAATAATAATAATAATAGTAGTAGTAGTAGTAGTAGTAGTAGTAATAATAGAAAAATATAACTAATCTTAAAAGGCATATATTATATGAGCCGATGATAATTTGTCATGGAGCCCATAAATACACTGTGATGTTTAACTTTCAATTTGTCTCTCTTTTCTCTATTGCAGCTTTCTCTTTGGAATGCTACTTGTCATTGGCTGGTATGAAACGCCTCAAGCGCAAGTTTCTTCTTCTGGGCAACTACTGCTGGATACGCTGAGCCTCACAAACTGCGAGGTTTCACTCGCCAAAAGATTATTATGTCTTAAACACGGCAAGTATCGCACGTTTGATGGCACATGCAACAATCTCTGCAACATTACAACCGGAGCCACCTTTACACCGCATCGTCGTCTCCTTCCCGATGCGTATGAGCCAGACTTCCAACCTCGGCAATTCTCGACCTTCCAAGCACCCTCCGGCGAAGCATTTCCCCTTCCAAACGCAAGACAAGTTAGCAAGAAAGTGTTTGACAGTGTTGGAGCCCAAGCCGATTTTACCCACTTGGTAATGACGTGGGGTCAATTTTTGGACCATGACCTCACGCTAACTGAGTTTACTGTAGGGGTGGACCCACAGAACGATTGTGGCGGGAGCCAGGACGCTTGTCCCAGCCTGTTTGATAAGCCTGACTGCTTTGGAGTCAACATCACCAGCGGGAATAATCTATTGAGTGATCCAAGCGCAAAATGTACTCCTCTCTCCAGGTCAGAACGGGACGATAATGGCAACCAGGTCAGTTGTTATCCTTGATGATACATAGGACAGTTTCTAATCTTCTGAGATCACACATTGGTCAGTTTCTTTTTCTAAATTACACGCAGTTCATATATGGTCAACTTTCTTATCATATGTGCCTAATAGATCAGTTACTTAATCATGACTTCACATAATGCACATGTCATGCAGGCCACTTTGGTTTCACAGAGTCGAATAAGAAAAAAAAACAAACATTCATAGAACAAAGTGGCTAGACAAAGAAAGACTTCAGCAAACGTTAACTACACTAGCTTCTCGCAAAATTTTAATGACCGCATTAAATAATACTTGAAATAATATTATGTTACTCAGTAGCTAGTTATCTTTAAGGACAACGTGAAAAGGGATAGCTATACTATCATCTATTTGATAAAGCTACTGTGTGAATATATCTTCCTTCAAAAAGTAAGTAGTAACAAAGTTCTGATAAAGAAAAAAAATAGATCATTTTAGGTAAGCTTGCCATGTTATTAGTTATCTCCCCTGTTAAGACTTAGGGATTAGTGGAAATCGTTGTATTCTATGTAATTCTGCAGTTTCCTTGGATTATAAACAGTTTAGCGTGCTTAGCAAAATGAATAGTTGTCTCTAACCTAAATAAACTAAATTTTTCTACTACAGATAAACGAGATAACCTCTTACCTTGATTCATCAAATGTGTACGGCTCAGATCTCGAAAACGCGAACAGCCTTCGCAAATTCACAGGGGGAGAACTTCTGGTTGAAGCCTTTCCTGACATTTATCAATTACCAGTTCTACCGGCGGCTGAATCTGCGGGCGGTGAAGCAGGCTTCTGTAGATCCGAAAATGTTACAGCTGAACCTTGTTTCAGAGCTGGTGATCCTCGGGTGAATGAAAATCAAGGTGGGAGAAATAAAAGACGTAACTGAACTTAGCGATAAAGTTGAGGTTCATAATAAAACTGAACAATTAAACACAAATACCTTGTAGTACTCACCGGCAGGTATACATAAATTCTCAATCACTGTATTTGAAGTCATAAATGACAAATGAACTAGTTTATTTGAATTTGGCTTGAAGCGGTTTGCAGATGAGTTACGTAAAACCAAAATCAAAGTTATCATTTTAGCCAATCACAAATGACACAGACAATATAGTGGACCAATCAAAACTCGAAGTACATGCATGTAGCTGACGCGAAGCGCGCGGGAAAACATGAGCGAGCGAGTGACGATTGGTTTTGGTTTCACTTCTGATTAAATGAAAAAGTGGCGCAAGTTTTGTAAGCCAATCGGGTGGCGTAGTAATGCAAAAATGAATTTTTACTTAACTTTATTTAAATAACCATTCTGTTCTCTTGTTTGACAGCTTTAATGGCAATGCACGCTCTGTGGGCTCGTGAACACAACCGTATTGTCAATATCCTACACTTATTAAATCCATGGTATGATGACGAGAAACTGTATCAAGAGGGACGCCGAATCGTTGGTGCCTGTATGCAACACATTACATATAATGAATGGTTGCCAACACTCATTCCCAGTCTAACTTTGGTAAGACCCAGATGGAAGAACATAATGTAACAATTCGTCCTTTCTTTTCTCAATGGCAAAAAATCCTAGATATATATTTATTTGTAACTTCTGAATTATAAGGAAGTTCCGTTCAAAGGGTTACTTGATCACAAAAAGGACTGATCCACAAACTTAAAGTGGTACTATGATCAAATTTTACCCCTTGAATTTTGAGCTTAATCACATAGAATTCCACGAAAGATAAAAAACGCCGTTTACCGTTTGCAAATATCTGTATTCGTCCCTGAGATATTTAAGTTTAAAAATGTGTAAAATACGTAAATCAGCAAGTTATGCACTTCCAGTCAGTGTAACATGTAAAAAGTACTCAGCCGTGACTGCATTAGACTGGTCTCCTTCGGGCATTTCGTAAGCTTGTTTCGTGCTTTCGGCAAAACTTCGCCCCTGCACCATATCTCAGCGAGACACGCCAAAGCATGAATCAATTGCTGAATTTTATTTTGATCCGGGACGCTCCAAGTGAATGGATATTAACAACGGCGTACACACCTGCGAAACCTATTTAGCATCAGCAGTACACCGTACAATCTAAGAGATTCTGAGATCAAACTAGACTTGCCCAAGCCGCGCACGAACTACTGCATGCAAGCGTGGCTTTTCTCCAAGTGAATGGATATTAAGAACAAACGACCGTTTTCTGTTTCAGAGGAAAGAAGCAGGAGTTGCGTTGGAGGCACCTGGAACACTCTTTGGCGGTTACGATCCTTTCACAAAGGCTTCAATGTTCAACGTATTCTCTACGGCTGCCTTAAGAATAGGCCACACTCTGATTCGGGAAACCTTTACATTGGCGGATGGAGTTCGTGGAGGGAACCGCCTGAATGAATCTGTAGTCACGTTTTTTGACCCAGCAGTGCTCTACGAACTAGAGTTAGGAGTCAATCCCTATACAGGCATATATCTTGGATTGGCTTTGGAAAGAGCCCTCGATTTTGATCGGTATGTGTTTGTTCAGCCTTGGTTTGTAAGACAAAATAAACTGATTGACAATCGCAAAGCAAAACCTTCATTTCTCGATTGTCTTTCAGCAGCCCTTGAACTGTAACTTAAATTAAAAGTGAGGGTGATTTAAATGCAATACAGTACTTCTCAAAGAGATCTTCTGACTAAAAGACACTATTCCTCCAAACTATTAAACGTTGACCTCACTCGGTCAATGAGCGTCTTATAACATGACAAATTTTGTATGCGCGCGCGTGTGCGTGAACTTTTCATTTGTGAGGGTGTTGACTTTGTTTCTGCGCTTCCTGTGTAAGTTTCCTAATGAATAGTTTTGTATCTTACAACTTGGTCAGTATAGTAACTTCGCTGTCAGAATGTTCCTTCTCTGTCGTTAACGTGCATCGATTTTTCAGGGCCTTAACTGTAAATTAAGTTATTTTGATAACAGCAGCTGTTGAAAGGACACCAAATTCATGAGTAGATTTGTTTAAATATAATGATCTTAATAGCAAGTTCCGACTTGCATGCACAACATTATCCAAACAGTTGAAAACGATTGTCCAAAAAATCGCATTTGACAATAATTTAGTGATTTTTCCTTCTCGTAGGAACATTGCTTTGGCAGTGTTGGAAAACCTGATAATACCAGGACCAGGTGATGGCTTTCGTGGTGACCTTGCTGCTATAAACATGCAGCGTGGACGAGATCATGGCTTACCAGGGTATATCCAGTTTTCAACACTTTGTGGTGGTCCTGCAGCTACAGGTACAAACTTCAATGATCTTACAGATATACCATTTGCTCAGCGGGTAAGACTGGAAGGTACTTACCGAACTGTCGAGGACATCGATATATTTGCGGGAATATTGAGTGAAAACATTCTAGCAGGCAGTGCGTTGGGACGAACCGCCACCTGTCTGCTTCTCACACAGTTTAACAACACGCGCCGTGGTGATCGCTTCTGGTATGAGAATGACGACCCTCTCACAGGATTTCCCATAAAACAACTGGACGAGATAAGAAACTGTAATCTAGCTCGAGTGATATGTGACAACTCAGACGGCGTTTTCACTATTCAGCCCAAGGTTTTCATGCGAAGGCTTAGGGATACTCCAAATGATGATGTGTCCTGCAGCGATTTGCCTTATGTCGACTTGGAAGTTTTTAAAGAGAGTAAGTACTTTTTGCTATTTGCTATTTGTATTCCGGACATTCTATTAAGATAGTAAAGAACTCCTTTTTTTTTCTTACAATATTTTGAAAATGTTTCTACAACTTACTCCGAGAGTAAACATTCCATCAGACTTGTCTTAAAAGTTACCGTGGCAAAGTTTGCACCGTCTTATGAAACCTAGGCGTTTACAATCTCGGATGTAATGTGCAGCGTCTTATAAATGGTCGACAGTAATTTAGAAGTAGAACATTCAAAGATTCAAAAGAATAGCCCGCATCTCTCTTCTTTCCCTCCTCCAGATGTAACGGGCGATAATCGAAATGTGTGGGACATGAGCTCGCTGACACAGACTTAAGGCTCGCGAAAAGAAAAGGGTAGCTGTAATATTTCCTTCTGCTCCCTTTCCGCGCTGTCAATCACCAATAACATAAAATATTAAAATTCTCGGAAAGCCGGCGATAGTTTACAGTGCAGAACAAGTACTAAGTGAAATATTGATTTGTTATGTCTTGATTGCTAGGTCCCAAATATTACGGTGCTCCCAAACTTTCCCGGAGTGGTGGTTTTGGCGGAAATGTCGCTGCTTGAAGTATTCCCAGGGATCCATTCTTGAATTTGTGCCATGCAAGGTTTTGTTTTAGTTAGTCAAAAACGATGTAGTTGATGTTAATAATGAATGTAACACGCCTGAGTTACAACCTACGTGGCCGTCGAATAGCTAGTTATATAACCAATATTATAATTGATAAAGGATTAAATTGCCTTGTTAGTCAATAAGTATAAGCAGTCATTAATTGTAATATCAATCGATCGTTCCATTTTTAGGAAACGCACGATAAATTGTTTATAACATAAAGGGTAAAAGTTGATGTGTTCCAGCATCGGTTGATGGTGGACAATCCATTTGAAAAAATATATGATGTGATGCCAGGCCTCTTGAAAAACTCGATAAACTTCGTACGTCCTCGGATAGACTTTCTGACGTTTCTGGTCATCTTAGACAGTCTTGAAAAATCTATTTATACAGTCAGAACATTCGGACATCTTTGGTCAACAATGAAAAAAGTTGAGTACAAATGTCGTCCTTTAGAGCCACTCCTAATTCAGTGATTATATATATGCTCCAAATTCAATCGCTTCAAGCGTGAAACTCGAGTAACTGTAGGTTCTATCTTAATGTTCATGCTCCAAGTTCAGTCAATTTCAGTAATTTTAACCTCTATGTTATAAAGGAAAGTCGGTGCCGAAGAATTTTTTGTCATTTTCAATACTTAGTTTTTGAATGTTAATCTAATAACGAAGCATGTAAAATAGCTCTATGAAAGTGGCAATAAACTTTAGCAACTTTATGTTGAGAGCTCTTCTATGTTTGAACATGCATGAGCTACTATGCAATTCATACCCCACTCCCCTTCAACCCTGTCCCCGCCCCCCCTGCCCGTCCCCCCACCTCCAAGCGAAGTCAATTGCGAGTTTCTCCTTCTAAAGTTCCTATCAATATCAATTGATATTCCTGCATGGTGTAAGGAGATGATTCGTTCCTTTGGGTATTTTATCCCCTTTAAAAAGAAATATTTTCGACAAAGGGGAAGAAATAGTTTACTTCAATGACTCCAGAGACGACTGATCTAAAATGAGAACAAAGTGACTATTATCTTATTAATGCTTCGTTTTATATGCATGGCGATGTGAGATCGAGTATGATAGTCAGAAAACGTTGCAGTCCAAATAGAAACTTAAAAAAAAAATCATTGTTCAGTCTTGATCTACGTCTACCAAATAACTTAAAAACGGTGCCTACTTTTGTTAGCGCGCACACGTTCTGCGCTTCACGCAAGGCATGGTTTATTTTAAGCGCCACGCGCGCGCTGCGGTTGACATTAGGGAGTTTACTAAACCACGACGGCGACGCCGAGGGCAACGTCGATTGATAAATGAATTTATATTTTACCTACGAATCTCGCGATACTCTAAAGTCATTTACTTTGTTTATCACCGTCAAAACTATCGCAAAACTAAATCCGAAACACAGCGATAAATTTGAAATAAGAATTTAAAACAATTGGCCGTCGTGGTTCACGTTCTCCAGACAACACAAAATTTGGTCATTTCACGTTGCTGTCTTGCAGAGAAATGCAGACGGCAGAGAAATGTACAAAGAATCATAACGCACGTGCACAGCCATTGTACTGCTCAATTCTTTTGTTCAGTGGCTTTCCCTTTGCCGTTGCCGTCGTGGTTCCGTAAAATTCTTAATTGCGGCAGTCAACTACGCTACCAAGTATACGACTGATGAAAGCAAAATTTTCCTACTGTGACGAAATCAAGTTTAATGTACTTAAACCAGGAATACCAGAATAGCAGCATATAGCTAACCACTAACAGAAAACGAGCTGTTATCTGTCGAAAATTATACGGAAATCCAACTGTAAACATGTACCTGTAGATGGCGTCGTACGCGCGCAAAGTAAGTGCGAGATACGCAAATGTTTTACTTACTGGGGAGGTGACGGGAAAAAAAATGTAACAAATGTAACGGGCACCGTAAAAGGTTTCAAAAAAATTCAATAACTTTAAAAAACGCGTTGTTACCGCTATATTTTATATTATGAAATAAAAGTTGCAAGCCTATTCAACCGTCATTAATTTCTCGTTGTGAACCAAAGGTATTTAGACTGTATTTTAGCTGAACCAGAGGAAGGTTGTCAGAGACGCTAAAAGCGTTGTTGCAACGATTTTGTTATTAAAAACATACCAAAATGTTACCATTTACCATGCAGTTTTAAGATCTTTATAAATGTGTTCGCTTTCCTGCATGTAAAGGCGAATTCTAAGGAATGTGAAGAAATTTTGCACAAAAATGCTGATGTCAGCATTTTTGTTGAGACTCAAGGCTAATTATCTCGAACAAGAGATTATCAAGTTAAGAGAGTGCATCCCCCATATAGGCCTTATACCAAAGGTAATCCCTCTCAAGTTATTTTTAGTCATGATACTCAGTTCTTCCGAGGATGTTACTCGCGCTATGCGTGGACAGCCGAAGCGACTTTCTCGAAACTACCTCAGACGAAATGGTGGGAACATCATTGTATGTTTTGATTTCTGTTCATAGCAGAGATGTTTTCTGCGCTCTCAGCCGTCTTTTCGTTCGGCCGGGCCTTCGTTTGTTTTGTGTTCGTTTGGCTGCTCAATATTTGGCCCTTTATTCGGTTTTAGGGAGTTTAATTAAGCAAACTTTAACGGCAACGGCAACGAGTACAATGGCTGTGTAAGTGTGCGTCATAATTCTTTGTTCATTTCTTTGCCATTGTTTACAAGAGGTCACAAAACAACAACGTGAAATAGCCACATTCTGCATATTCGAGAGAACGTGAACTATACAACGGCCAATTTTTCAAATCCTGTTTCGAATTTTGACGCGTTCTTACATATTCTGTTTGGGATATTTCCGACAGCATAGGTACACTGAATGAATCTTAATACTCGCAAGATTCGTAGGTTGAATATTACGTCGTTTTTTAATCGACGTTGCCTTTGGCGTTGCCTTTGCTGCTTAAACTTCTTTTTGCTACTTGGGCAGCGAGCGTCTTCCTGCACTTTCGACGATATGTTTGTTGGGTTGCCTAGCTTGTGTTTGGGCGTTTGTTTGCTTTGCACTCGTTTGTCTAAACATTTCTCTGCCGTTCATTCAGTTGTTATTGTTTGTGCCGGGGACATCCGTCTCTTATTCAAACTCCTATTAAAGTTTCGAAATGTATTTAAAAAACATACCGACTGCCAAAGCTCCCTTGCTTGTAATAAAAATATCAAAGAAGACATCCCCACAGCGTTGGAGGTTTTCCTTTGCTTTGAAACGAAACGAAAATACATAAACAGATCCTCCACGAAAAAATCCACGCAACACGCGAGTAATATCCGCGGAAGAACTGGGTACAACGTCTAAAAATAACTTAGGAGGGATTACGTTAGCTAGAGGGTCTATATGGGATTCACTCTCTTACCTTGATAATATCTTGTCTCGAAAATATGCGTGGCTACCCCAATTTTTCTTTGTGGATTCCAATAGCCCTTGAACGGATCTAAGCCAGTTTTCCGCGTGTTCCTAATCTGGCGCAAAAACCTTTGTATTTGGTAAGCACCGTCCTTAACAGAGGCCTGAATTTAATAGCCCCTGGTCATTGCAAGTTGTTATAATAAAGATTCATTATAACGCGCGCAGGACGAACGAAGGACGAACAGCGACAATAACAAACACGCGCTCGGATTGGTTCAGTTAAATAGCATGCAGGGTAAACTGAATTTCAATTTTTGCAATGGCATTTTGACGAATTTAACCCAAATAAATCGTCCCCCATGACTCAGACAAACGTAATGGAAACACGCTCACTGTTGTCTGCAATGAACATAGCTTGGAGGTTATTTTTAAGAAAAATTTAGTCACCGCCGGACCAAGTTTTCAAACGGACCAGTTTTATACACTGCGGATCTCACCCAAAGATTGGGCTCTTCAAGTCAGCTCTTATCGGCACTAATTACATCATTACGCAATATTGGTGCAGGGCGGGTGGATCCAGGAATTTCTGAAATGTGTCTGTGTGTGTGTGTGTGTGTGTGTGAAGGGGGGGGGGGGTGGGGGGGGTGTGCACCTTACGATACGATGATACGATACGGTACGATAACTTTAATTGTACACGGTATTTCCATCAGTTTATTTATGATAATCAACTAGCTACATGTTTCATGCTAACTACAATCAAAAACTAAAACTTCCAAAAAAAATAATAAGAAACTGCTTTTCAAGGAGACCGTGTAGAAAAAATTTAGTTAAAACTGTGGCGACTTAGTTAAGTCTTGAATTAGGTTAATGAAGTTGCTTGTCTTAGTTCGAGAGGTAAGTTGTTCCAAAACTGACCTCCACAATACAAAAAACTTCTCTTCAGATAATCAGTGTGAGGTTGTCGAAGAACTAAATTGTTTTCAGTACTCCTTAAACTATAATCTGGAGTTTACCTTATTTCTCAACCAGAAAAACAAAAATAACAATGCAGTCGTGAAATGTACGTTATCTTTACCTAATTTGACAATCAGTAAAATAACTATGTATAAAACAATTTTCATCTACTATTTATAGAATAAAAAAATAAAAAGCCACTCAAAGGGGGGTGGGGATTGCAATCCGCTCAACCCCTCCCTTTTATCCGCCTCTGTTTGGTGACTCATCGGATAAGGTTTTGTTGTGGTTTGTTTTACTGACGAATAAACTTTGTTTATAAAAAGCGGTATATGTTACGATTGAATTTACTTTACAATACGTTAAAGAGAACAAGTACCTGACTGCAATATTTGCACAGCACAATATTTGCGTGCACGGTTCGTTCGCTCGTCTGTTCGTTTATTCATTCGTTCACCGAGATAACGTGTAAATGTAAATGTATGCTTCTAGGCGCTTCTGCAGACAATGATTATCATGTTACCTCTCTTACCCCATTTGGTCAGTAAGTTCTCTCGTAGCCATTCCAAGATACGCGCCTGTTGTTGTCCAGATTTTAGATCGGCCTTGATTTGTGGATGATGAAAGTGACTTGCTCTGTTAAACCGATGGATCTTTTCATTATCATTAAGACTTTCTCCTGGAACTCCAAAAGCGTTGTAAGGATCTCTTCTTCACTGAAAGTGATGTCATCCACGCCGTTTACGCTTTCAAAAGTCGGAGTCACCGATAAGAGCCCGACAACCAAACGCAAAACCAATAACATGTCTTAGTCAAATTTCTGCGCGAAACCAAACGATTTAAAACAAACAAAGAAATCAAAGAGGCATTCTTTTAAAAGCCTTCAATTATCACGAATTTGGCTGAAAAGCCAAATACGTGATAATTGAAACGGTCATGTTTCCTGTTATACCTATTACCATGGTGGTCAAAAAGATTTTAAGGAGTTTATATGTTCTGTGACACAGCATAAACTTTACGACTATCATTAATTTGCAAATAATCTATACAAGGTTTATTTTAAGGTTGAAGTTTTGAGCTGTTTTGATCGTTACGACTGTGATGAGTTCTCACGCAAAAAACTGAATGTGTTAAGTACACAGTACTTTACAGGTAAATAACTATAGTCACTGACTGAATTTCTATCAAGTGACGCCAAATCCACATTTAACATTCTTGAATCAGAGGATGGAAGTTAGTCACACGAAAGTGTCTAAAATGGCGTTTTACTAAAGTTCTAGCACGTACAAACATAGGCACGCAAGACGTGCAAGAGTTATTTATTGCGAAGTAAAAGCCTCTGGAAGTACACATAGCAGCGTTCAGTGGACTCTTAACAGTTGTGATTCGGGTAAATCCATCAAGTCTTTTTGATCACAATGCTCAGCAAAAAGTATATTGATAAATAGAATTTTTTTCACCTTAAGAAATGTGATATCAAGCCTAATTTTATCAAGGGTTTGATTTTAACAATTCTAGTAGCTTTGATTATGAGAACTTCAATGGTGGTTTCTAGCAAGACAGGGAAGAGTCACTGAGTGAGTAATTTTTCTGGACTAATGTTATAGCAATAATTGATTTAATTACCGTTAACAGTGGCTTATAAGGCATGGCTTATACAACATCGAAAGGGGTTTTCAATGGGCTTAAAAACGGGGGGGCTTATATCCGAGGGGGCTTATAAGTGAAATAAAAAAAAAAAATAAAAAACTGTTTCGCAAGGAGCTACCGTGTTGATCAAAATACGCATTTCTTATACCGGTTAAGCTTTAGAACATCATAATAAATCGAGATCATTTTATTTAAAACTAGAGGAGGGCTTATATCGGCGGGGGGGGGGGGGGGGGGGCTTATAATCGACAGTAATAATTTGTTTGCGGGTAGACGAGCCTATAACCGGAGTAGCTTATAAGCGGCAGGACTTCCAAGTGGCAGTTTATGGTGTAACATCATCGTGCAATAGGATGGTCTTCTACTGTTGTTTCTGGGGACCCCAATCCGTCCCCCCCCCCCCACGAAAAAAAAAAAACTCTTAAGGGGCGAATGATGTCATCTCCATGTTTATCCATGTCCTTTTTTTCAAGTGTTATGCAATATTACGGTCTTTCGAGTGTCGAGGCAGCTTATTGTGGACTGTAGCGGATAAGTCGTTTATTAAAGTTCGAAGTCTGAGTTCATGGCATTTAAAAACCTTGCAGACATTTCTTCACGAAATGTGTACGACTTTTCGTACGAACAGAAAGCTGTAGTTTGGCTGCGTGTTGTGTGCCCTCTTCTCTTTTTAATTCGACCAAAACCAACGCTGCTTTCTGCTGAATAAATCAAAGGAGGAAATGTCTAGTCTCACTTTGCTGGTCCAGATTTCTGTGCCCCAATTATGTAACATAAACCCAATGAAAGTGATTACATAGGAAAAGAGTTCAACTCCCACAGGATTGCTTTGGTACACTAACATGTCCTCCGTTTCATTGTTTCGGAAGTGAAAATACCCTGTAGCTGTTCCCCTAAATATATAAAGCCAAGGCAATTCAAAGTCTTGCTCGTAAACAGAATAATTGTCCTAGTTTTAGTAATAAAAGCACGTCGTCTAGCATACCGACGTAACAGGTATCGTTTGTGTCGATTTACACGGTCAGGACTATAGACTGCGGACTGCGGACTGCGGACTGCGGACTGCGGACTGCGGACTGTGGACTGCGGACTGCGGACTGCGGACTGCGGACTGCGGACTGCGGACTGCGGACTGCGGACTGTAGACTGCGGACTGCGGACTGCGGGCTGTGGACTACGGACTGGGTATAAAATACGGACTTAGGTATAAAACGCGGACTAAGCATTACGGACCGGGTACAAAACACGGACTCAGGTATAAAACGCGGACTGCGGCCTAACTGCGACCCACCAACTGCAGTCTGTGTTTTTTTCTGACCGGTCGTAACTAATATTACGTAATACATGTATAAACGAGAACAAACCTTGTAGTATGCACGTGCTTTGCGATCTATTATTGTTGGTTAAGCTTGGCCGGGCTCAATCTGGTCGCGTGACACGTGAGAAAAGGGCTGACGTAATAAACCAACCACGTAGTTTACAAAAACTAATTTGTTATATTGCCTTTAAAACCGGAGTTCACTCACTGAGTGTGTCAATTACGCACAGAGAGATATATTCTTGAATCAATATCACCGATGATATCAATTTATTCCACATCGTAACATAAGTATACCTTGTGGTGTACATTTTGCTCTTGGCTAATGGCTGTCACTTTTCACCTATTGAATCATAGAGAGTATTATATCAATACTGGCAAACTAATTCATAATACCTGTATTCTATATTTCCATCAGTGGGTCACTGAAATGAGATGTGACATTAACCACGCGAAATACTCACTACAACCATCTCAACACAAAATCGGCAATGTTTGTAATAACTCAAGTCCAAATAACAGAAATATCGATATCAGAATAGTCCTCGACTCCCATTGGGTAATTCTAAAAGATAGGAGACGTAAAAAAAGTGTGGATTTGGTCTCATTTGATAGAAATTCAGTTGATTATAGTTATTTACCTGTAGAGTAAGTTGCGTACGTAACACATTCAGTTTTTTGTTAGAACTCATTACAGTCGTAACGATCAAAACAGCTCAAAAGTTCCACCTAAACATACCTAAAGATTATCTGTAATTTAATGATTGTTGTAAAATTTATGCTGTGTCACGGAACATACAAACTCCTTAAAATTTTTTTGACCACCCTTGTAATATGTATCAAGTGAAACATGATCGTTTTAAATATCACAAGTTGGCTTAAAAAGCCTTTTTGATTTTTTGTTTGTCCAATTGTTTGGTTTGGCGCAGAAATTTGACTAAAAGTTATTGGTTTTGTCTTTGAAAGCGTAAACGGCGTGGATGACATCAATTTCAGTGACGAAGAGATCCTTATAACGCTTTTGGGCGTCCAGGAGAAAGTCTTAATGATAATAAAAAGATCCATCAATTTATCTGAGCAAGCCTCTCTCATCATCCACAAATCAAGGCTGATGTAAAATCTGGACTAACAACGGTGAAGGAATGAATTAACGAACTCATGGACGAACGAACTTGTTGTCTATAACCTATTGTATTGTTACCATGGTCGTAACATATACTGTTTTTGTAAACAAAGTTTATTCGTCAGTAAAACATTCTACAACACAGATATTCTGATCAATACTAAGCTACCTTCTCATTTTATATTCAATTGAAATATAAAAAGTTTATCGCCTGTGACTCACCAATATTACGTAATAATGTAATTAGTGCCGATAAGAGCAGATATGAAGAGGTCAATTGTTGAGTGAGATCGTGTGGAAAAATTGGTCTGATGCATGTCTAAAAGAGGAACATAAGATAATTTTCATTTGTGCACGTTTACCAGTCTTTATTTAACCATCTACACATACTCCACCGTGATGACCACAAAAGTTATTACACCAACCTATTTGTTTGACGATTGTGTGCTCGTTACTAGATAACTACTGGCCAACTAGTCATGCGTTACCGTTATTCGACACTGCACAATGTCGTGAATGGATAAATTTCTGCCACGGTGTCTTACATTATTCACTGATGCCTGAAAAAAGTGTGAGATGTTAATGAAGCTAAAAGCTAAAGGATACCGTGCCTTTACAAATTGGAAAGTAAAACATCCGGGTTCTTCGACCTTATGTGTACATTGTAGGACCAACTTCCACCAATATTCCATATACTCGCTCTGGCCTTTTAAAAGGGTTATTACTACATGCAAATACGGAAAATAGTGTATCATAAAAGTGATATTTAATGCCTGAATATGAAATAATTATTTTCAAACAGAATGAAATAAACTACGGCGATAAACTTTAATATACGTACGCAACTGACTCCCACTATTATATTTAGATTTTCAGCAATTTATTTTGAGACATACATATATATAGCTTTTACTTTCAGGAGGAAAATCTTGCCAAGTGGGCACTAGTACACAGATCGACGAACTACACCAATACATGTTAGTCCATCAGTCTCTGACGTGGGTTAATGACGTCAACATGATTCAAATTAATATTTGAGTCATGATGAGGTATAATGACATCGATAATTGAAATAAGCAGAATGTTTTTACCCCTTGTTTGAACATCCTGTGCAAGTTTTGAATCAACCCCAATCGCATAAGAGCGCTGTAGCATTGCCCTTTTCATGGGACGTTTCATCCGACAATATCTACAAAAAGAAACCTGCGTTTCTGCTTAAACCCTCCAGTAGTTTAGCTGGTCCATTCTGATCGCGTGACACGTGCAGAGAGGGAAAACTCTGTTACGTAACAGACTAACCACATAGTTTTCAAAAACTAATTTGTTACTTTGTTATTACTTCGAGAAAATATAACGACTGAAAGATACATCGCAATGAAAAACGAAACCGCAAAGGCTCTTTAATGACAAATGGAAATGCCTTACATAAAATGTTTTGTTTCAGAAATTTTGACACAACCAACGTCTCAATATTGTGACAAATTAATTTACCTACTTTGTGTCAATGTTCTCATGTTTTTAAAATTTCTCATCAGTAGCGCCTAGCATTAATTTATTTGTTTATCTATTGTAATCCTCAAAGTGCTGTAATTCTATTTTTATCAGTATGGTATCTACTTTACTGTGTGTTTTATTTAACTGTAAGTGTATGTTTTATATGAATCAAAAAATAAAATAACAATACATAAAAAAATCTTGTTATATTGCCTTTTGAAAACGGAACTTCAATTACGCACAAAGAGTATATGACGTTAACCACGCGAAATACTGGCTACAACCAGAAACAGAAAATCGGCAATGTTTGTAATACCTCAAGTCCTAAGGACAGAAATAATCGATATCAGAAGAGACCTCGACTCAGTTGGGTAATTCTAAAGGATAGGAGACGTAAAATAAATGTGGATTTGGTCTCATTTGATATAAAATAAGTTTTAGGTAAGTTATTTACCTGTAAAGTACTGTGCAGTTAACACATTCAGTGTTTTGATAGACCTCATTAGTTAAT
Organism: Orbicella faveolata; assembly: GCF_042242905.1. Lineage (NCBI taxonomy): Eukaryota > Metazoa > Cnidaria > Anthozoa > Scleractinia > Merulinidae > Orbicella > Orbicella faveolata. The sequence goes on along the minus strand of NW_028301577.1, from coordinate 23,496,878 downwards.
ACAGTCGTAACGATCAAAACAGCTCAAAAGTTTTACCCAATTATACCTAAAGATTACCTGTCATTTAATGATTATTGTAAATAGTAAATTTATGCTGTGTCATGCAACATACCAACATTATAAATTTCTGCCAAGCTTCTAAAGGAATACGTGTATTTACGCCAGCTTACATTATTCACTCGATTTCCTGAGCGCAGTGCAAGCAAAGAACGGGAAAGTAAAAAACCGTCCAGCACGTAAAATATCCATGAATAGATAACATGCCAGTAAAACAAGTCATTTGTTTAGCATGTTAAGTAATTTCCAACAGAAAACATCAGCCATTTTAAATCCGTACTCACTCGCTCTAGCTCGATGTGCGAATCACTTAAGCCCGCGGTAATCATCAATCAATCAATCATCGGTTTCAACCTAGCTAACTGATTTATAGATGTTTTTCTTCATGACGTATTCATTATTCCAGGGTGGCGAAGTGGTAAGGTTTCAGTAGGGCAATTGGAAGTCTGATCGAATCCTGGTGCGGGCAGATAAATACAAAATCTAAAAATCTAATCTAAAGGTCTGGACAACAACAGACACGTATCTTAGAAATGACTACGAGAAAACTTGCTGACCAAATGGGGTAAGAGTGGTAACGGGAGAACCATTGTCTGTACAAGCACCTAGAACCACACACTAACTTTTCACCAACTTTACCCAACTTATGCGTATATTCCCCCTGGCCTTTTTTAAGCAAACTACTACAAGCAAATACGAAAAATAGTGTATCATAAAAGTGATCTAATACCCAAATGTTTAAAACTTACATTCAAAAAGAATTTTATAAAATACGACAATAAACTTTAATTATATTCCCCAAAAAACTGACATCCATGATTTACATTTTTAGCAATTTTATTTCAAGACATAAGTGTGTAGCATAGCTTTTACTTTCAGTAGAAGATCTTAATCCAAGTAGGCACTATAGTACACAAATCGAAGAACTACATCAATACCACTAACTAGTTACTCTATTATTCTCTGACGTGGGACACTAAATGAGGTATAATTACAGCGATAACTGAAAATAAAATGGAAATTTTTTGCCCCTTTCTTGTTTGAACATTCACGTTGTGCAAGTTTTGAAAGAAGCCAAATCACATTAAATTTACAACGGTTATGCAATGTCCTTTAAATCAGAGTGTTCATGCAACAATGTCTACAAAAGCAAACCTGAATTTCCGTTTAAAACCTCTATTATTGTTAGTTTAGCTTAGCCGGGTTCAATCTGGTCGCGTGGCACGTGAGAAAAGGGAAACTCTGTGACGTAATAGACTAACCACATAGTTTAAAAAATAATAATAATAATTTTTTGTATTCCCTTTTGAAAAGCGGATTTTACTCGTAATGTGTCAGTTTACATACAGATATATTCTTGAACCAATATCATCGACCGTATTATTTGTTTCAAAGCAAAACAATTTTGCCGGTCTACTCTTGTCACTAAGACTGCTGAGGAGCTGCGAGCTGTTAGTTAATTCATTAAGTTCGACTCAAAAACTTTTTGAAGTTTAAGTTAAACTTACAGACTGCACGGTATCATACAGATGATATCAATTTATTCATCGTAACCTAAACATTTCTTGTGGTGTACATTTTGCTTTTGGTTAATACCTCTCACTTAACACCTGTTAAATCATAGAGAGTATTACATCAATACTAGCAAACTAATTCATAATACCTGTATTCTATATTGCCATCAGTGGGTCACTGAAACAGTATGCCGTGACATTAACTACGCGAAATACTCACTACAACCATCTCAACACAAAATCGGCAATGTTTGTAACAACTCAAGTCCAAACAACAGAAATATCGGTATCAGAATAGCTCTCGACTCCACTGCGTAATTCTAAAGGATAGGAGACGTAAAATAAATGTGGATTTGGTCTCATTTGATAGAAATTCCGTTGATTATAGTTATTTACCTGTAAAGTACTGCTTAAGTATCATATTACGTTTTTTGTTAGAACTCACTACAGTTGTAACGATCAAAACAGCTTAAAAATCCTACCTAAATATACCTAAAGATTTTATCTGTAATTTAATGATTGTTGTAAAATTTATGCTGTCGCAGATTATACAAACTCCTTAAAATTGTTTTCACCACCCTTGTAATATGTATCAAGTGAAACATGAACGTTTCAAATATCACGAGCCTTTTTGATTTTTTTGTTTGTTCAATTGTTTAGTTTGGCCAGGAGCCATAATCGGGGACGGAGACCGTAAGCGCGCGCCATTTCTAGTATTGGGGTTGTCCCCATGATATGGGACAATAATTCTATTTTTAGAGCAAATTGCGCCATCGCCTGCGGCACTCGCGCGTACATGCTGCGAGGATTTTTGCGGATGTAGCGCGGGGGAAATGGCTTCCGAAATTCCCGAAATTTTTCATGTTTTTGGCCCACAACTCAACGCGTTTACGTCTGTTGGAATTTTGCTTAAGTATTTTCGTCGTAAGCTGCTCCAGTTTGAGTGAAGTAAGACAGTGTCGAATTTAGGTATGTTCCGCTCTAAGCTTACATATATATATATCGCTGACCAAGTTGTGTTCCGATGGATGCTTCTTTCACATGAGCTGTACATTACTCCACTTTAAATTTCACATATGCTGAAGATTAACAGCTTTCACCATCACACAGCAAAAAACTAGCTGGATATATTTAGATATAGCAGGGCTTCAGGACTTCATAGTTTCCTAGCTCCTCCTGCCACACGCTTGCGAGTAATTTGTCAGTCTATCGCGACCGAAAAGTAAAACAAAACAATTGCTAGTTTGAGTTTCGCTTGAATTGTAAGCAACGCTTGATGTTTCATCAAGGCCCAATAACTTTACATCCGTAGATACTGCTCAGTTTTATTCGTGTAAAAATCCAGTAAATTCTCTGTTGTCGATGAATGAGAGCGCCCGCCGATGCGTGTTTTGTACAGTCAGTAAACATGACAGATTGTACTTCCACCGCACTTTCGTGTGAAAGCGTACATCGAACTCAAACAATGACTCTATAGTTTTTAAATATGTTTAAGATTGATAAATGTTTGAGAACATATTTAAAAAAGCTAAACTGAAAATATGTGACTAAAGCAGAAATAATCAGCAAAGTTACGATGACGCTTTCTTTAATCAACTTGGAATAACGATTTCGATTTTGTTGATAGAGTTATCAAAACTCCTTGTCTATTTTCATTTTCGCAGTGTAAAACTTCACTATGCTTATGTTGAAGAAAGACACATGATGTTAGCAGCCTTTTTTGTGTTCGTGAAATTTATTACAGCAGCTCAGCACAAAAGATAACGAAAGAAATCTTTGTCAAGATTTGTTGACAATTGAAAACACCGACTCGGACTTGAAAGTGCACGAACTGCACTATGCAAATGAGCTAATTGTACGCGTCAGACTTTCCTTTCAAAAACTTTTGCAAACTCACCAAACAGGCAGAAACAATAAGAAACCGTCAAAACAGGTTTTGGTTATGATGAACCATTGTCTGAGAAACTCACAAATTAACTCGATACCAGAGTAGAGAGTTTTCTTGCTATATTCCAGGGGCGTAGCGTCCATATACGCACGTACGCCCGTGCGTACAGCTGAAATCTGGAAATTTTTTTTTTATTCCCTTATAGCATTTTAGAAAATAGGACCGATTTTTAAATTTCGAATTATACTGGCGTTTGTGTTTGTCTTTCCAGTACCTTTCAATTACTCCATAAACAACAAGAAACGTTATTTGGCTTCCTAGACGTGTTAACTCTCTAGTTATTTTAGGAAGCCAACACCCGTCTAGCTTTAATTTTTATTTGATGCAAATGTCTTCTTTTCTAAATATAAGAGCTAATAAAGTTGTTGTTGTTGTTGTAACGTAATGGTGGATTGAAACGAAAAAAAAAGCTCCATCCCCTGTGGTCCTCGCCTTTCCCCAATCCCCTGTCCCGGGTTATTTTTGAAGGAGAGATTACCTTTAAATGCTATGTGGCTTCAGAAATAATTGCACTCAACTCAGAACAGGAATATATACATGCAAAATGCAACTGAAGTCATTGACTGTGTAAATCCTCAAAATCCCAAGAAACAATTAGAAGACGATCCAATGACTATCTCTGCGAGTTGAAATTCACAATTTATCACAGTATTACCTGACACAGTTGTATCATGGCTCGAAAATCCATACATGATTACTTTAACGTGATCAACAAGACCACTGAACAAAGTGCAAATGCTGAAGGTCGAGGCTAACTCAGCGTCTTCATGCTGGAAGAGTCTGTATCTTCCCTTTTTAGACCACCTCATCAACCAGCTTGATGAGCAATTAGTCAAACCTCTCCCTGGCTTCCAAGCGCAGCTTCTTATTCCTGGTAAGTTGTGTATATATATAAGCTAGTAATAGGGATGCCGCAGGAAAAGGTGACAGTTTGAGAACAGAACAGAGAAACGAAGCCGCGGACTTAAAAGCTACATATGTTGTTTACCCTACTGACGGCAAAGAGATCACTGCTCCTATGCTGTTAGCATAAAACAACATTAATTCGTTGATTCTATATTCCAGCGAAGCTCACTGAACTAACAGAAAGAGCCGTTAATGACATCTTCAGCTGCTTCGCCAGTGACATGGAAATCTCTAAGGGCGAATTCATATCCGAGGTCAAAAGATGGAGGCAAAAGTGAAGTGTGTGGAATAGATGGTAATGTGAAGCTGAAGACTTTGGTTGAGTCCCTTGATCATGGCAACCCTCAATTCAATCCCGGAGATTATGTTGCTAAGATAACATTGTCGACGTATCCTGTGTCAACTTGCACTGCTGAGCGTAGTTTCAGCAGTATGAAGAGATTGAAAACGCCCTTACGAAGTACCATGACAGACGGGAGATTGAGCTCTATAGCAATTTTACACATTCACAAGCACAAGGACGTTGACCTTAATGATGTTATAACAGAGTTCACCCGTCTTAAGGGTAGACGTCTTGCCCTTTGCTTGTAAACCCCCTGTTTTTACCATTGTTTTACCTCATTTTTTTGATGTAGGTTACCGAAAACTCTAGAGATGGGTAAAATAAACAACTAACTACTGCATTTTCCGTCGCATTTATTTACAAAAAAGTTCCGCGGAAATAGCTGGAAATGGCATTTCCGAAAGCCTAAATTTCACAATTTTCTGCGGGAGCATGCCCCCAGATCCCCCTAGTTTGGGGCCTTCGGCGCTTGCAATTTCCGCGCTGTGCGTACACCTTCAAAATCTCACGCTACGCCCCTGTATTCTTAAGTCAGAACAAACGCAAAAACATACAAGTAAGCTTACAACTAGCGTGAGCAGATCTTATTATTCATTCCCAGCGCGAGATTGAAGTCTTGTTTTCGACCCTGAAAAACCCACCTTTTCCGTTAGCTCAGAGCATAAAACTACATATAAGCGCCCTGGTTCGTATTCCCTGCCTTATTCCCTGCCATCGCTGTGAAAAATACGGAAGAGAATATCTCAACTCTCACCATTTGATCACGCAACGTGACAACATCCACGCGAGAGCCCCCGACATGTGGGTGAATCCGCGCGGATATATGACGTCAGGATGGCGCAATTTGTTCTAAAAATAGAAAAATTGTCCCATATCATAGGTACGCGCGAAACCCGAGACTTACGGTCTCCGTCCCCGATTATGGCTCCTGGTTTGGCGCAGAAATTTGACTAAGAGACATTATTGGTTTCGTGTTTGGTTGTTGAGCGGTTATTAGCGATTCCAACTTTTGAAAGCGTAAACGGCGTGGATGACATCAATTTCAGTGACGAAGAGATCCTTATAACGCTTTTAGAGGTCCAAGAAAAAGTCTTAATGATGATAAAAAGATCCATCAATTTAACAGAGCAAGCCACTTTCATCATCCACAAATCAATGCCGATCTAAAATCTGAACAACAGACGCATATCTTGGCAATGAATACGAGAAAACTTGCTGATGCACACGACTTAAGCAGTTGGGAAATTTTTCAAGTTTTAATTCACAACTGTTTAAGTTGTGTACACAACTGCGGTGATCAATCATATCTTCATATCATGATCATTCTCCGCAGTTCAAATATATGAACTTTCATGTATTCACTTGTATTCTTCACCTTCTACAGGTATATTACAAACTCACAAAGTGGCCAGCTCCCAGTTGGCTTGATAGCTCAGTTGGTAGAGCACTGCACCAGTATCGCAGAGGTCATGGGTTCGAATCCCGTTCAGGCCTGAATTTTTTTCAGGCTATAATTTCACAACTGCTTAAGTTGTGTGTATAACTGCGATGATCAATCATATCTTCTTACTAGATAACTATTGCCCAACAAGTCCGGCTTGTTCGTTAAGTTATTCGACATTTTGTACAATGTCGTGACATTATAAATTTCTGCCAAGCTTCTAGAAGAATACGTGTAATTACGGCCTCTTACATTATTCACTCATGCCTGAACAAATAGTGGGATGTCGGTGAAGCCAAAAGCTGAAGGATACCGTGCCTTTACAAATTGAAAAAATAAATAAGCAATGTAAAAGTGGAAGATATGTTTGCATTTCAGGACCAACTCCCAACAATCTTAGGTATTCTCGCTCTGGCCTTTTGAAAGGCTTACTACTACATGCAAATACCGAAAATGACGTATAATAAAAGTGATATCTAAAGCCCGAATATGAAATAATAATTTTCAAAAAAGATGAAATAAACTACGACGAAAAACTTTAGTATACACACGCAAAAACTGAATTCCACCATTTAGATTTTCGGCAATTTATTTTGAGACATGTGTAGCTTTTACTTTCAGGAAGAAAATCTTGCAAAGTAGGCACTATTACACAGTCGAGGAACTACACCAATACATGTTAGTCCATCAGTCTCCGACGTGGGTTAATGACGTCAACATGATTCAGTGAATATTTGAGCTAGAGCAGTTTTCAAATGAGTGTCGTAAAACCAAAACAATTACTTACCAATTAGACTACTCAGCCAATCTCAAACCGTAGTAAAACCAAAACCAAAACTAAAGTAATTGTCTAATTACTTTCCACACTCAATTGAAATCCGCTCTATGACGTATAATTACATCGATAATTGAAATAAGCAGAATGGTTTTACCCCTTGTTTGAACATCCTGTGCAAGTTTGGAATCAACCCAGATCGAATAACAGTGTTATAGCAATGTCCTTTTAATCGGAGTGTTCATCCGACAATATCTACAAAAACAAACCTGCGTTTCCGCTTAAAACCCTCAATAGTTCAGCTGGTTCATTCTGGTCGCGTCACCCGTGCCGAAAGGGAAACTCAGTTACGTAACAGACCAACCACATAGTTTTCAAAAACTAATTTGTTAGTTTGTTATTGCACTGTTTAAGGTACAACTTCGAGAAAACATAATGACTGAAAGATACATCGCAATAAAGAAACAAAACTGCTAAGCTCTTTAATAACAAATGGAAATGCCTTATATCAAAAGATTTTGTTCCAGGAATTTTGTCACCACCAACGTCTCAATAGGACTAATTAATGTAACTACATTGTGTCAATGTTCTCGTGTTTTTAAAATTTCTCTTCAGTAGCACCTAGAATTAATTGATTTGTTTATCTAGTGTAGTCCTCAGAGTGCTGTGATTTTATTTCATGGTATTTACTTTGCTGCTGATGTTTGTTTTTTTTTTACGTTAAGTGTATTTTTTTATATGAAAAAAATAATAATAAAATGATAAAAAGAATTGTTATATTGCCTTCTGAAAGCAAAACTGCTCTCATAATGTGTCAATTACGTACAAAGAGATATATTCTTGAACTGATATCACCGACCGGATTCAGGATTAAGCATGCGCACAACATCAACATACGAAGACACGGGTAAATTAAACCCAAAGTGGATGTTGTTACGTAACTCACTCCTTCGAGTCAGAACCAGCTTTGAAAAGAAAAGAAAAGAAAAGAAAAGAAAACCAATAACAGCAAATAAATACAAAAATAAACGCACGGACAATTCTTTCGTTTCACAGGTTTTTGGGGTTTTGACGTTTTGTGGCAAACGCCCTCATCACGCGCTCATAACATCATTCTAAGTTATAAAACAAAACACTTTCTTTTGTTCTTGATTAGAGAACTTCAAAGTCCACATAACCATTGGCATTGCGGTTTCAGTAATATCATAATTGCTGTATCGATTTTCATTTTGTCATGATACAAAGAACATTAAAGTGATTTCGTCGCAAAAAACAAACAAATCAGGGTGATATTGCTTTCAGCTACATGTTACCGCTTGCGTGAAAATCTGAAAATAGTTCTGCACGGACCACGGGCAACTTTAGATATCGGCTTTAAAGTGTAAAGTGCTTTTGTTATTTGATGACTAAGGACTGTCAATACTTTGCACACCGTCTCAAATAAAAGGGAACACGATCAACTCATTTCACCACAGCAAGCGACGTTCTCCGCTGAAGATCTGAGCTTCTTGACGGAATCGTTCTGTTCTCTCTTGAGTTCTCCTCTCCAAGTAACAGGTATTGTACGATTACATATATACACGATAAATTTTCTTAGTCTGATGTTAAAGTTTAAATTTCTGTTGTAGAAGCAAGGAAAAAGTAATAAGTGCGACTAAAGAGGCTTGTAGCGCGAAACATATATATATATATTTTTTGGTTCGCCAGAATGTTTCCTTTAAAGGGCATGAGAATTCATGGAAGTTTTAATCTTCCCCTTGATTCATTTATTCATGTTTTATCTTACTTTGTAACTTTACTTGCACATTTGTAGCTCTTGTTTTTGAGTTCTCAATTCGCTAACTTCAAACAGTGGCCCTTGCAAGCAAAGGCTATTTTGTTTTCTCTGGCCACCTTTAAGGGGCTCTAACAAATGACAACTTTGTTCCTTTTACTTCTTTGAGTAATGTCAGGGGTAAATGATTGTTAATGAAACGAAAAAGTGCCTTAGTCTTTTTAATTTAGACTTAAATCATAGCAAACTCGGGCTAAAACTAGCAGTTTGCCGAATTTGTGTCGATGGTTTTAGCCTGTATTTCGCGTGGTTAATGTCACATACTGTTTCAGTGACCCACTCATGGCAATATAGAATGCAGGTATTATGAATTAGTTTGCCAGTATTGATGTAATACTCTCTATGATTCAACAGGTGAAAAGTGAGAGCCATTAGCCAAAAGCAAAATGTACACCACAAGGTATGTTTAAGTTACGATGAATAAATCGATGTTATCTTGGTGATACCGCGCAGTATCGCTAACGTTCAACTTAGACGTTTTTGAGTCGAACTAGCCAACATCTCACAGCTCCATGCCCCAAGGTTCCTTGTGTGTTTAAATGAAAATAGTATACGAAGTTGTTTTGCCTTGAAATAAAGAGTATACAGTATACGATGGGTCACCATGTCGGTATATAGTGCTCAAAATGCAGAACAGGACTAAAATCCCATACTTTCATCGTTTGAAGAAATATCACAAAAGTCCTTTCGGTTATGCCTCGATAGGTTTAGATGCTTTTGCTTAATCCAAACATGCGTGTTGACATTATACGCAGAAAACACAAAACTAGTGCTCCAATAAACTAAGCACAAATGTAAAGCAACTAGTTAAATAGCCCCCTCTTACAGAGTAACTGTCACTCCTAGAGCTGTAAGCACCATTAATTTCAAAGCGAACTTTCTTTGACTTTCTGCGACCGGGATCTCCGCCTCCCTTCCCCTCATCTCCCCCTTTCTTCCGTTACTTCAGGAATATTCAACAATAATAAAACTTACGGGATATATCGTTCGTCCGTACAATTTTTTCTTAGCAAAAGCAGTATGAGATGATGACGTCATATGACATGATTACTACGGCATGTTATTCATGCAGGTCCCATCTTGGATTCGCCACCTTTTTGTTTTGTTCAAAGACCCTACCACTAGACACGGAACGCAGAAATGCTACTATGAAGTCGTAAAACTTTCAAAATAACTGTATGAAAGTTACATTTTGGTAATACGGACAAGAAAATTCCAAAATTGGATAAATACAGGTGGTCAAAGTTTAGTTGCCGTGGGACATTAAGTTCGTCCATCTACCGAATTATGATCCATTGACATTTTTATTTACTCAGTCTTTCCTTCTTTATTGTCTTCCTTCCTCCCATCCGTCCATCCTTTCGGTAATATAATTAACACTTACTCCACGACCAAGCCTTTGATATGAGATGGTAGATAACCAACAAGGTGTGTAACCAACGTCGAGATGGCTATAATCATCACGTTACCAACAAGCGCTGATGGAATGATGTTTTTAAATGGCCCTAAACTGTGGAAAAATTAAACTAAAATAAGAAATAAAACGCCCCAAACATTTACGCGTATACTTCCCATATTTGTAGAGCGGGTTATTACTGCTCATATACCACGATGGCCGCTAAGCCAAAGAAAACTCTTGAATTACATTGTTCCACGATCCAGTTTTTAATAACGATAGTTACCACTTATTATCGTTATTTTGTCATATATTATAAGACATGGTAACATTTAAGACGTCATAATAATAATAATAATAATAATAATAATAATAGTAGTAGTAGTAGTAGTAGTAGTAGTAATAATAGAAAAATATAACTAATCTTAAAAGGCATATATTATATGAGCCGATGATAATTTGTCATGGAGCCCATAAATACACTGTGATGTTTAACTTTCAATTTGTCTCTCTTTTCTCTATTGCAGCTTTCTCTTTGGAATGCTACTTGTCATTGGCTGGTATGAAACGCCTCAAGCGCAAGTTTCTTCTTCTGGGCAACTACTGCTGGATACGCTGAGCCTCACAAACTGCGAGGTTTCACTCGCCAAAAGATTATTATGTCTTAAACACGGCAAGTATCGCACGTTTGATGGCACATGCAACAATCTCTGCAACATTACAACCGGAGCCACCTTTACACCGCATCGTCGTCTCCTTCCCGATGCGTATGAGCCAGACTTCCAACCTCGGCAATTCTCGACCTTCCAAGCACCCTCCGGCGAAGCATTTCCCCTTCCAAACGCAAGACAAGTTAGCAAGAAAGTGTTTGACAGTGTTGGAGCCCAAGCCGATTTTACCCACTTGGTAATGACGTGGGGTCAATTTTTGGACCATGACCTCACGCTAACTGAGTTTACTGTAGGGGTGGACCCACAGAACGATTGTGGCGGGAGCCAGGACGCTTGTCCCAGCCTGTTTGATAAGCCTGACTGCTTTGGAGTCAACATCACCAGCGGGAATAATCTATTGAGTGATCCAAGCGCAAAATGTACTCCTCTCTCCAGGTCAGAACGGGACGATAATGGCAACCAGGTCAGTTGTTATCCTTGATGATACATAGGACAGTTTCTAATCTTCTGAGATCACACATTGGTCAGTTTCTTTTTCTAAATTACACGCAGTTCATATATGGTCAACTTTCTTATCATATGTGCCTAATAGATCAGTTACTTAATCATGACTTCACATAATGCACATGTCATGCAGGCCACTTTGGTTTCACAGAGTCGAATAAGAAAAAAAAACAAACATTCATAGAACAAAGTGGCTAGACAAAGAAAGACTTCAGCAAACGTTAACTACACTAGCTTCTCGCAAAATTTTAATGACCGCATTAAATAATACTTGAAATAATATTATGTTACTCAGTAGCTAGTTATCTTTAAGGACAACGTGAAAAGGGATAGCTATACTATCATCTATTTGATAAAGCTACTGTGTGAATATATCTTCCTTCAAAAAGTAAGTAGTAACAAAGTTCTGATAAAGAAAAAAAATAGATCATTTTAGGTAAGCTTGCCATGTTATTAGTTATCTCCCCTGTTAAGACTTAGGGATTAGTGGAAATCGTTGTATTCTATGTAATTCTGCAGTTTCCTTGGATTATAAACAGTTTAGCGTGCTTAGCAAAATGAATAGTTGTCTCTAACCTAAATAAACTAAATTTTTCTACTACAGATAAACGAGATAACCTCTTACCTTGATTCATCAAATGTGTACGGCTCAGATCTCGAAAACGCGAACAGCCTTCGCAAATTCACAGGGGGAGAACTTCTGGTTGAAGCCTTTCCTGACATTTATCAATTACCAGTTCTACCGGCGGCTGAATCTGCGGGCGGTGAAGCAGGCTTCTGTAGATCCGAAAATGTTACAGCTGAACCTTGTTTCAGAGCTGGTGATCCTCGGGTGAATGAAAATCAAGGTGGGAGAAATAAAAGACGTAACTGAACTTAGCGATAAAGTTGAGGTTCATAATAAAACTGAACAATTAAACACAAATACCTTGTAGTACTCACCGGCAGGTATACATAAATTCTCAATCACTGTATTTGAAGTCATAAATGACAAATGAACTAGTTTATTTGAATTTGGCTTGAAGCGGTTTGCAGATGAGTTACGTAAAACCAAAATCAAAGTTATCATTTTAGCCAATCACAAATGACACAGACAATATAGTGGACCAATCAAAACTCGAAGTACATGCATGTAGCTGACGCGAAGCGCGCGGGAAAACATGAGCGAGCGAGTGACGATTGGTTTTGGTTTCACTTCTGATTAAATGAAAAAGTGGCGCAAGTTTTGTAAGCCAATCGGGTGGCGTAGTAATGCAAAAATGAATTTTTACTTAACTTTATTTAAATAACCATTCTGTTCTCTTGTTTGACAGCTTTAATGGCAATGCACGCTCTGTGGGCTCGTGAACACAACCGTATTGTCAATATCCTACACTTATTAAATCCATGGTATGATGACGAGAAACTGTATCAAGAGGGACGCCGAATCGTTGGTGCCTGTATGCAACACATTACATATAATGAATGGTTGCCAACACTCATTCCCAGTCTAACTTTGGTAAGACCCAGATGGAAGAACATAATGTAACAATTCGTCCTTTCTTTTCTCAATGGCAAAAAATCCTAGATATATATTTATTTGTAACTTCTGAATTATAAGGAAGTTCCGTTCAAAGGGTTACTTGATCACAAAAAGGACTGATCCACAAACTTAAAGTGGTACTATGATCAAATTTTACCCCTTGAATTTTGAGCTTAATCACATAGAATTCCACGAAAGATAAAAAACGCCGTTTACCGTTTGCAAATATCTGTATTCGTCCCTGAGATATTTAAGTTTAAAAATGTGTAAAATACGTAAATCAGCAAGTTATGCACTTCCAGTCAGTGTAACATGTAAAAAGTACTCAGCCGTGACTGCATTAGACTGGTCTCCTTCGGGCATTTCGTAAGCTTGTTTCGTGCTTTCGGCAAAACTTCGCCCCTGCACCATATCTCAGCGAGACACGCCAAAGCATGAATCAATTGCTGAATTTTATTTTGATCCGGGACGCTCCAAGTGAATGGATATTAACAACGGCGTACACACCTGCGAAACCTATTTAGCATCAGCAGTACACCGTACAATCTAAGAGATTCTGAGATCAAACTAGACTTGCCCAAGCCGCGCACGAACTACTGCATGCAAGCGTGGCTTTTCTCCAAGTGAATGGATATTAAGAACAAACGACCGTTTTCTGTTTCAGAGGAAAGAAGCAGGAGTTGCGTTGGAGGCACCTGGAACACTCTTTGGCGGTTACGATCCTTTCACAAAGGCTTCAATGTTCAACGTATTCTCTACGGCTGCCTTAAGAATAGGCCACACTCTGATTCGGGAAACCTTTACATTGGCGGATGGAGTTCGTGGAGGGAACCGCCTGAATGAATCTGTAGTCACGTTTTTTGACCCAGCAGTGCTCTACGAACTAGAGTTAGGAGTCAATCCCTATACAGGCATATATCTTGGATTGGCTTTGGAAAGAGCCCTCGATTTTGATCGGTATGTGTTTGTTCAGCCTTGGTTTGTAAGACAAAATAAACTGATTGACAATCGCAAAGCAAAACCTTCATTTCTCGATTGTCTTTCAGCAGCCCTTGAACTGTAACTTAAATTAAAAGTGAGGGTGATTTAAATGCAATACAGTACTTCTCAAAGAGATCTTCTGACTAAAAGACACTATTCCTCCAAACTATTAAACGTTGACCTCACTCGGTCAATGAGCGTCTTATAACATGACAAATTTTGTATGCGCGCGCGTGTGCGTGAACTTTTCATTTGTGAGGGTGTTGACTTTGTTTCTGCGCTTCCTGTGTAAGTTTCCTAATGAATAGTTTTGTATCTTACAACTTGGTCAGTATAGTAACTTCGCTGTCAGAATGTTCCTTCTCTGTCGTTAACGTGCATCGATTTTTCAGGGCCTTAACTGTAAATTAAGTTATTTTGATAACAGCAGCTGTTGAAAGGACACCAAATTCATGAGTAGATTTGTTTAAATATAATGATCTTAATAGCAAGTTCCGACTTGCATGCACAACATTATCCAAACAGTTGAAAACGATTGTCCAAAAAATCGCATTTGACAATAATTTAGTGATTTTTCCTTCTCGTAGGAACATTGCTTTGGCAGTGTTGGAAAACCTGATAATACCAGGACCAGGTGATGGCTTTCGTGGTGACCTTGCTGCTATAAACATGCAGCGTGGACGAGATCATGGCTTACCAGGGTATATCCAGTTTTCAACACTTTGTGGTGGTCCTGCAGCTACAGGTACAAACTTCAATGATCTTACAGATATACCATTTGCTCAGCGGGTAAGACTGGAAGGTACTTACCGAACTGTCGAGGACATCGATATATTTGCGGGAATATTGAGTGAAAACATTCTAGCAGGCAGTGCGTTGGGACGAACCGCCACCTGTCTGCTTCTCACACAGTTTAACAACACGCGCCGTGGTGATCGCTTCTGGTATGAGAATGACGACCCTCTCACAGGATTTCCCATAAAACAACTGGACGAGATAAGAAACTGTAATCTAGCTCGAGTGATATGTGACAACTCAGACGGCGTTTTCACTATTCAGCCCAAGGTTTTCATGCGAAGGCTTAGGGATACTCCAAATGATGATGTGTCCTGCAGCGATTTGCCTTATGTCGACTTGGAAGTTTTTAAAGAGAGTAAGTACTTTTTGCTATTTGCTATTTGTATTCCGGACATTCTATTAAGATAGTAAAGAACTCCTTTTTTTTTCTTACAATATTTTGAAAATGTTTCTACAACTTACTCCGAGAGTAAACATTCCATCAGACTTGTCTTAAAAGTTACCGTGGCAAAGTTTGCACCGTCTTATGAAACCTAGGCGTTTACAATCTCGGATGTAATGTGCAGCGTCTTATAAATGGTCGACAGTAATTTAGAAGTAGAACATTCAAAGATTCAAAAGAATAGCCCGCATCTCTCTTCTTTCCCTCCTCCAGATGTAACGGGCGATAATCGAAATGTGTGGGACACGAGCTCGCTGACACAGACTTAAGGCTCGCGAAAAGAAAAGGGTAGCTGTAATATTTCCTTCTGCTCCCTTTCCGCGCTGTCAATCACCAATAACATAAAATATTAAAATTCTCGGAAAGCCGGCGATAGTTTACAGTGCAGAACAAGTACTAAGTGAAATATTGATTTGTTATGTCTTGATTGCTAGGTCCCAAATATTACGGTGCTCCCAAACTTTCCCGGAGTGGTGGTTTTGGCGGAAATGTCGCTGCTTGAAGTATTCCCAGGGATCCATTCTTGAATTTGTGCCATGCAAGGTTTTGTTTTAGTTAGTCAAAAACGATGTAGTTGATGTTAATAATGAATGTAACACGCCTGAGTTACAACCTACGTGGCCGTCGAATAGCTAGTTATATAACCAATATTATAATTGATAAAGGATTAAATTGCCTTGTTAGTCAATAAGTATAAGCAGTCATTAATTGTAATATCAATCGATCGTTCCATTTTTAGGAAACGCACGATAAATTGTTTATAACATAAAGGGTAAAAGTTGATGTGTTCCAGCATCGGTTGATGGTGGACAATCCATTTGAAAAAATATGATGTGATGCCAGGCCTCTTGAAAAACTCGATAAACTTCGTACGTCCTCGGATAGACTTTCTGACGTTTCTGGTCATCTTAGACAGTCTTGAAAAATCTATTTATACAGTCAGAACATTCGGACATCTTTGGTCAACAATGAAAAACTTGAGTACAAATGTCGTCCTTTAGAGCCACTCCTAATTCAGTGATTATATATATGTTCCAAATTCAATCGCTTCAAGCGTGAAACTCGAGTAACTGTAGGTTCTATCTTAATGTTCATGCTCCAAGTTCAGTCAATTTCAGTAATTTTAACCTCTATGTTATAAAGGAAAGTCGGTGCCGAAGAATTTTTTGTCATTTTCAATACCTAGTTTTGGAATGTTAATCTAATAGAGAAGCATGTACAAAAACTCTATGAAAGTGGCAATAAACTTTAGCAACTTTATACTGTGAGTTCTTCTATGTTTGAACATGCATGAGTTACTGTGCAATTCATACCCCACTCCTCTCTAAACCCCGCCCCCGCCCCTCCCCCCCTCCCACCCCTAAGCGAAGTCATTTGCGAGTTTCTCCTTCTAAAGTTGCTATCAATATCGATTATATTGATATTCCTGCATGGTGTAAGGAGGTGATTCGTTCCTTTGGGTATTCCCTTTAAAAAGATATATTTTCGACAAAGGGGAAGAAATAGTTTACTTCAATGACTCCAGAGACGACTGATCTAAAATGAGAACAAAGTGACTCTTTATTATCTTATTAATGCCTCGTTTTATATGCATGGCGATGTGAGATCGAGTATGATGGTCAGAAAACGTTGCAGTCCAAATAGAAACGTAAAAAAATTCATTGTTCAGTCTTGATCTACGTCTACCAAATAACTTAAAAACAGTGCCTACTTTTGTTAGTGGACAAACGTTCTGCGCATCACGTAAGGCGTGGTTTATTTTAAGCGCCACGCGCGCGCTGCGGTTGACATTAGGGAGTTTACGAAACCACGACGGCGACGCCGAGGACAACGTCGATTAACAAATGAATTTATATTTTACCTACGAATCTAGCGATACTCTAAAGTCATTTACTTTGTTTATCACTGTCAAAACTATTGCAAAACTAAATCCGGAACAGCGATAAATTTGAAATAAGAATTTAAAAAAATTGGCCGTCGTGGTTTATGTTCTCCAGACAACACAAAATTTGGTCATCTCACGTTGCTGTCTTGCAGAGAAATGCAGACGGCAGAGAAATGTACCAGGAATTATAACGCACGTCCACAGCCATTGTACTGCTCAATTCTTTTGTTCAGTGGCGTTCCTGTTGCCGTCGCCGTCGTGGTTCCGTAAAATCCTTAATTGACGCAGTCAACTACGCAAGCAAGTATACGACTGATGATGAGGAAAATTTTCCTACTGTGACCAAATCAAGTTTAATGAACATGTACTTAAACCAGGAATACCAGAATAGCAGCATATAGCTAACTACCAACAGTTAACGTCTTCCACCTGAAAAACTAGCTGCTATCTGTCGAAAATTATACTAAAATCCAACTGTAAACATGTACCTGCAGATGGCGTCGTGCGCGCGGAAAACAAATGCGAGATATCAAATGTTTTACTTACTGGGAGGTGACAGAAAAAAAATGTAACGGGCACCGTAAAAGGTTTCAAAAAAGATCAATAACTATAAAAAACGCGTGGTTACCCCTATATTTTATGGTATAAAATGAAAGTTGCAAGCTTATTTAACACGTCATTAGTTTCGGGTTGTGCGCAAAAGGTATTTAGACTGTATTTTAGCTGAAACAGAGGAAGGCTGTCAGAGACACTAAAAGCGTTGTTGCAACGATTTTGTCATTAAAAACATATCAAAAATGGTTTTATGTTACAATTTACCATGCTGTTTTAAGATCTTTAAAAATGTGTTTGCTTTTCTGTATGTAAAGGCGAATTCTAAGGAAATCTGTGTATAAATTTTTCACAGAAATGCTGATGTCAGCATTTTTATTGAGTTTCAAGGCTAATTATCTCGAAAAAACGCTTGACCGGCAGGCTACCCCAATTTTTCTTTGTGGATTCCAATAGCGCTTGCAAAGATCTAATTTTCCTAATCTGGCGCAAAAACCTTTGTATTTAGTAAGCACAGTCCTTAACAGAGGCC
This sequence comes from Orbicella faveolata, assembly GCF_042242905.1. Taxonomy (NCBI): domain Eukaryota; kingdom Metazoa; phylum Cnidaria; class Anthozoa; order Scleractinia; family Merulinidae; genus Orbicella; species Orbicella faveolata. The sequence goes on along the minus strand of NW_028301577.1, from coordinate 23,478,777 downwards.
TGAATTTAATGAACCTTGAACCAAGTTGTTATAATAAAGTTTCATTATAACGCGCGCTCGGATTGGCTCAGTGAAACACCATGCAGGGTAAACTGAACTTTGAATTTTTTGCTCCGGCATTTTGACAAATTTGACCAAAATAAATCGTTCCCCATGACTCAGACAAACGTAATCCAAACATGCTCACTGTTGTCTGCAATAAACACAGTTTGGAGGCCATTGTTAACAATCACCGGACCAATTTTTCAAACGGACCACTTTTTTACACCTCTCACCAAACGATTGAGCCCTTCATGTCAGCTCGTATCGGCACTAATTACATCATTACGCAATATTGAATATTAAATATTTTCTAGGTGTTACTTCCGTGACATGAAACTATGGTTTTGTCAAACACCTAACCTGCCTCGCATACCAGTGTTCTACACGCTTACAAATTTCACAAACCAACTACGGTTGGAAGACCCATAATATCTGGGTGTGATGGTCCGACAGAGAGACTGTCTGCATTTGTAGACAAACTCCTTCAACCCATAACAAAAGAAAAGGAGTCATATCTTAAAGACTCGACGGACTTCATCAATTTCACAGAAAAAACGAGAGTACCAGGGAACGCTATCCTTGTTTCAATGGACGTGACAAGCCTATACAAAAATATACCTCAAGAGGAGGGGATAGAAACGGTATGCAACGCATACGCATCTTAATATAAAGGAGAATCCCCCATCCCAACACAATATCTTAAAAGAGCGCTTGAACTTATACTTCAAGAAAACTCATACCAGTTTACTGGAAAAAAGTACCTCCAAACACATGGAACAGCCATGGGTACAAAAATGGCAGTCGCTTTTGCCAACATCTTTATGGGAAAGGTAGAATCACAAATTTCAAATCGAAGCGTTCAAAAACCACTCGCCTGGAAAAGGTATATTGACGGTATATTCTCTATCTGGAATATAAACAAAGATGAAGTCACGCAGTTCATTGAACTAGCAAATAGCCACCATCCCACTATCAAGTTCACGGCTGAAGTTTCCGACACGGAAACAACGTTCCTCGACACAAAAGTTTACAAAGGCGAAAGATTTGCTCAAAAATCTAGACTAGACATTAAAACTCATTTCAAAGCTACTGAAACATTTCAGTACACGCATTTCTCGAGTTGCCACCCACCAGGGGTCAAAAAGGGCTTCATCAAGGACGAAGCATTCAGACTTCTCCGAACCAATTCCTCTGAAACAGCATTCAAAACTGCTATTTCACAATTTAGAACAAATCTCATCGAAAGAGGGTATCCTGAAACTCTTGGTTCAACAACTCTCGCAGAAATTACATTTGAGGAGAGAAAATCTGTCCTACAACAGAAACGTAAACAAGACACGCGAATCTTGCCTTTTGTCACACAATATCGCCCATCAGGGCCTAACTTAAAGCAAATACTTATGCAGAACTGGCATTTAATTCAAAAACAACCATTGCTTAGAAGAATATTCAAAGATCCCCCTATTGTCTGGTACAAAAGGGGCAGATCCCTAAAGGATATACTCGTTAGCGCAAAGCTCTAACCGGCTATTACACGTGGATGGGAGTTGTGCAGGCCTGTCACCCCATTGTTATCACTGTGGATCCAGGAATTTCTGAAATGGGGGTGGCGGGTGGGTGGGGGTTTGTACACCTTAAGATACGATACGATACGATAACTTTATTTATACACACGGTATTTCCATCAATTTATTTATGATAATCAACTAGCTACCCATATCTTGCTAACTACAGTCAAAGAATAAAACTTCCGAACAAATAATAAGAATTTGCTTTTCATGTGACGACTGTGACGACTTAGTTAAGTCTTGAACCCGGTTAACGAAGTTACTTGTCTTAGTTCTATAGGTAAGTTGTTCCAAAACTGAGCTCCACAGCACGAAAAACTTCTCTTCAGACGATCAGTGTGAGGTTGTGGAAGAATTAAATTGTTTTCAGTATTCCTTAAACGATAAGCACTCGCATTGTCGCGATGAACAAATCTTGATCGCAGATAATCTGGTGTCTTATCATGCAATTTCTTTTACGTCATGATAGATTTCTTGTCTAATCTTTGATAACAGAGATTGTGTCACCCTAATGCCCGGAACGCATGATCCAAATTACTATCATTGTTCCGCTGAGATTTAGATACTAGCTGCACGATTTTGAAGCCTTTGGAGCTTTTCCGCAAGGCCCTACGTTTAAGATTCCCCACACCACATCACAATAAGCCAAGCGTGGCTCAACAAGGCTAAAAATAAACTTTGATAAAAATATTAAATGAGATATAATGCCGAATTCGCTTAATTGCATCAATGACCGAAGCAATCTTTTTAGACATTTTCAATATGGCATTCCCAATTTAAACTTTGGTCAATATAGACTCCAAGGGATTCAGCTGAACTACTTGTTCTACGGCCTTGTCGTTTATAGTAAGAGAAGGGCTTTCTGTAAATTGCGATCACCTCAACCCCTCCCTTGTATTCGCCTCTGTTTGGTGACTTATAGATAAGGTTTTGTTCTGGTTTGTTTTACTGACGAATAAACTTTGTTTATACATATGTTACAATTGAATTTACTTTACAATACGTTAAAGAGAACAAGTACCTGACTGCAATACAAGTTGCACAGCACAATATTTGCGTGCGCGGTTCGTTCGCTCGTTAGTTCGACGTTATTCATTCGTTCACCGAGATAAGGTAAATGTGTGATTCTAGGCGCTTCTACAGACAATGATATTCCCGTAACCACTCTTACCTCATTTGGTCAGGAAGTTCTCTCGTAGCAATTTCCAAGATACGCACCTGATGTTGTTCAGATTTTAGATCAGCCTTGATTTGTGGATGATGAAAGTGGCTTGCTCTGTGAAACCGATGGATCTTTTCATTTTCATTAAGACTTTCTCCCGGACCTCCAAAAGCGTTGTCAGGATCTCTTCTTCACTGAAATTGATGTCATCTGCGCCGTTTACACTTTCAAAAGTCGGAATTACCGATAAGAGCCCGACAACCAAACGCAAAACCAATAACATGTCTTAGTCAAATTTCTGCGCTAAACTAAACAATTTAAAACAAAAGACAGACAAAACTATCAAAAAGGTTTTTTTAAGCCAAGTCGTGATAATTGAAACGGTCATGTTTCCTGTTATACATATTACCATGGCCGGGTCAAAAAGATTTTAAGGAGTTTGCATGTTCCGTCACACAACACAAATTTTACAACAATCATTAATTTGCAAATAACCTATATAAAGTTTATTTTAAGGTCGAAGTTTTCAGCTGTTTTGATCGTTACGACTGTAATGAGTTCTCACAAAAAAAAACTGAATGAGCCCTTTTTGTGATCTTGTAACCCTTTGAACAGAACTTCCTTATAATTCAGAAGTTACAAATAAATATATATCTGCGATTTTTTTTCTTATTGAGTGAAGAAGGGACGAATTATTACATTATGTCCTTCCATCTGGGTCTTACCAAAGTTAGACTGGGAATGAGCGTTGGCAACCATTCATTATCGGATGTGAATAAAACCTCAAATGTGAGATCTTATACATTTATGTGGGGGAAAAAATGTAAACGTAACGTTTAATTTCTGTATGATAATCGACCTTTTTTCTAGCTTGCCTTTCAGCAAGATAGATTTTTAATAAAATACCTTAAAGGGAAGCGCAAAAGATGTCAAACACCAAACTATCATTGATCCGTGATGAATGTAGATAGGAGACTTGCACATAATCGCTTGGAATTAACCTTGCTCTAGTTTAGTTCTCCATACATTGAAACCATCGTCATATTCTTTAATTGCGAATAAAATGAAAAATAAGACATAGTTTTTTAAGTATATCATCTTAGAATTATGAAATTTCCAAATGACATTTATCAGTCGAAATGCTCAAAAAGCGGTTTGTATATTTTCTTCAGTAATTACATGTTTAAGTTCAAAAGTAGCTTGTCTGTTTTTGAGAGTTTCGTTTTGCTTAATGGGATACCAGCTTTTACATTAATCCACCACAATCTTCCTAAAGGAACACCTTGTATTGCTAAAACAGCTTGGTCATTCCCGGTATCGGACTGAAACTAGCTTGCAAGAGAGGCTCACACGGGGTAATATCATTAAAAAGAGATTAATGTCATTTGCATTTGAAAATATTCCCCGCATTAGCCTTAGTCGCAAGCTAGTTCCAGTCTAATACCCAGGATACGATTACGGTCTATTTGAGTGGTAAATACGCCTCGTCATAAATGTGTTTGGTTGGCTTGAAATGGTTGTCGTTTTTGTTATTAGTAACGTTGATGACCTTGATGATGTCATCGGTTTTATTGTAGTGCAGTAGAAGCCCAGAAAACGAAGTGCCAAGTGGCTAAGAAAATCTGTTCGTTAAGTTTGTGGGACAACAACCGCAGTTTTCAATATGTCATTGTTTCAAAGACCAGTTACAGTCTCTTTGTTTAGAAAATCACAACATTAAAGGATTTCCGTCTCTGTTTATCTGTTTTGCATTCAACTTCAGTTCCGGGGTGCATGGGGAGTTTTTATTTGTTTTATGGGGGTAGATTTCATGTTTGGAATTCTGGATTGTTTTCGTTTCATTAGGTTTCTGTTCATATATTGTAATGTAACTTCAGCGGGGCTGAAAAATAATACCTGTTAGTTCAGTAGGGCGATTACCTCGTTATAGGGGGAGGAGCGCGGGCTCCTCTCCCGAACAGCGGCTGCTAATCGAGCTTACGAGTGGGGTATAATTCAAGGAATAATCACGAGAGTACCCTAATGAGTCAGTTTAGCGCCCGGGAGGGGCTCCGTTACTTTTGGTAAATAAGAGGCGCTTATTCAGGACAGGGCGCTTATTTCATTTTTGAGAAATAACCGAATGTTCAAATCAAAACTTTGATAGAGTGTGTTCATTGCCACGCAATAATCATTAGAATGAAAACCTATTCAGTGGATAAAGTCAAGAAATTGCGATATTATACACGATAAACAAAGAAGACAGTTCTCCAAGTTTGAGGTGTATGCGTTGTTCTAAAGTTGAAATATTCGTCGAAATGTTCCGCGCAAAATTATAGAGCCTAGTATGGAGTCGCTACGTTAGTAGACCTCCTTAGTCCTCCAATATGGCGGCCGAAAAATAGTGTAAGCATCTGGAACTTACTTTGGCTGTCTAGTTGGCTGATTATCTGAACCGAACCAAAAAACATTTACACAAGCACTTTTCCTGATACTTTAACTCCTAAAATGGCTAAGTATCACGAGACAAGAGTATAGTTTTCGGCAAACGTGATCTTAGCTTTATGTCGCGCACCGCCATAACTCCGAAATTCAAAATGCGCTGGTTTCCAAACGAAGGGCGCTATTGAGCTGGAAAGTTGTAAATAGATACAAATTTAGCATCTCTTATGCCTGATGAGAGTAAAACCTTGAGTGGCTCTTTAGTTTTGGATCTGAGAATTTGATGACATCACGTGAACACACTCCATACGGTATGAGGACATTCAGGAGACAGCCGCTTCGTAGTTTCCTTAATTGCGTTCTCAAATTCTCGTCAGTATTCTTTCTTGAGGAGAAGTGGGTGTTTCACATGGGATGTGGAGTGTAGATGTGCAGCATCCAAAGTCATACAGCTGAGGAGGTTAATGTCAGAAAAAGACAACAGACAAAAGAGACTCCATTCTCTTTAAGCCCCAGTGTAGCAAGTCAACAGACTTCACAGTTGCCACAGAAACCATTCTTTGGGGTCAGTGCAATGAAATTTCCAAGCAGCCTTCTACGCAACACACTGAACGCCCAAACTCTTTTTTTACCACCTGCGCCAATGTTCTACACTTTGGTCTTTCTCGTGGGTTTCACGGAGGGGTGTCACGATTTTCACTAAATTTGGCTGAGCGTCACAAACATAAACGACATTGTCAAATTCTACGCAAAAACCCGTTGGCTGTTTAAACTTGCATTCGGCTACTGGTCCATCTTGTCAACCTTCTACTTCACTTCCAGCAAACTTGTGGATGTTGTTGTGGCGTGACACGCGTGACTGCTCCTTCGATTACATCGAAGATCAGATGTTAGCCTGGGACTTCTGTGATTTCTGACCATCCCATCGTTCTGTCTGGTGGGCCGAACGGTGGATCGTTTGATGGTTAAATCCTGTCATGTTGATTCGGCTATTCGATCGTCTGCTCAGCCAGATGTGCGCTCGTTGTTGTTGTTGTTGTTTTTTTTTTTCCGACCAGGCGTTCGTTTGCATTTCTGTTTATTTTGGCTGTCGTCTAGAAAATATTTCTAGTAAGCCAGTTTAAGGTGTATGAGAACAGAACGAAGAAATTAACTCTTCATGTTTTTAAGCTGTCAGTACTACAGAGAAATACTCTTAAAACTTGTCATATAGCAACCACTCAGCTGGCCAAAAAGACGACTGAATGGTGGTTTTTCTTGATCTTCCAAAATACTTAAAAAAATTGAAAATTTCGAGGGTCCGAAGCCATGCGGAATGGATCATAGCATAATTTAAACTCTTCTCTGGAGCTTTTGGTCGCTGTTTTGACGTTTCTCGTGTGTTCTTTTTTACTCGTGCCCGTTTCACTGGCATCTTTTCATGAACAATCAGCACAATTAAGGGATTTCATAAAACAACGTCAGGTTGTAAATCTCACGATGGCCTTGACTATAGGAACTCTTGCTGAAGTGTTTTGAATGTCTTGTTGACGACAGTGATTCCATGCGTTTTTAATACACGTGTATTTAATACACCTGTCAAATATTGTTTTGTGCTATCTGACGAAATAAGAGTTGGGCTACCCTTTCCTATACGATATTTCTGTAAGAGTCTAGAGTTTCACATGGAAGTCATTTCGTTAATTTGCCCTGTGAAAAATAGCACCGGAAACCAATTTAAAAAGTCCGAGGAGTTAAGGATTTGCAGCATTTTTCAGTACTTTTATTTTGATGGATTATTACCACCAACCTTTGCACATTGTTACCCTTATAATAGTACAAAACAAGTGTCTAATCATTGCTGAGCAAGTCATGAAACTTTGTTTGACATAATAGGTCATTATAGCAACATTACAACCTGTATAAAACACCTCTAATTTTAGCTTTGAGCCACAATAGCTCAAAAACGAGGTCTATCACCCCCATTTTTTTCATTGTTGGGAATGAATTAGCATAATAAAATGCAATTATCTGCAAAGTTAAAAAATTGCAGGAGCGGATTCAGAGCAACTTTAAATTTACGAAAAGTTAAAGCGGCTGTGCATCGGCTCGTACAAATTTTTTAAACTTTGCAAAAAGTCGGATCTTGACGCGTTTATTATTTTTAAACAAAACAAAATGGGGGTCACCCTGCTCGTTTTTGAGTTATTTTCGCTAAAAGGTAAAATTAAGAGTGTTTGTAACAGATGGTATTGTTGCTTTGGTAACCTATTGAGTGGAAACATTTTCATAACTTGTTCACCAATGATTGGGCACTTGTTCTGTACCATATTGTACGGGTAACAATGTACAAAGGTTGGAAGTGATCCATGATCCATGATCCACTAAAGCACGAGAGGTGGAAAGTGCTAAGAACCGGTGGGAGCCACCTTCACCTTCAAAGTGATCTGCATGCAGATCACTTTATTTTCTCATAATCACATTCAAGTACAAACGATTCTGTCTCTAGACGCTATACAAGCTTGCTGTCGCTATTATAAGCTATGCCACTTGGGATAGACATGAGCTGGTTACATTTCCGTTTAGACGGAAAAAGAAATTGTGTGAACCGTTACAATTAAGTTTAATCTTTTAGGTTCATGTCAAGTAAGTGCGATTTGCTATTAACGGGGTGATCATTTCGAAACTTCAACATCTCTTTAAGGGAATTCACTTGTTTTCAGTTCCTGAGAAGTCATTGGAGAATTTACTGAGTTTCTCAATTTGCAGAAAAGCTGAAAAAACCGCCATTTTTCTCCACGACACACGAAATGACGTATATCGCAGGATATCTACTGGGTACGCACGACAAATATTGAGAGAGCCATTACCACATTTAGACATTATCACAATATGAATAGCTTGAAAGGTATTATCAACTAGCATCGCTCGCCGAAAAGCATGAATTAATGGCTACGAAATGAAGCTAATTGGAGACTTTATGGTGGGGTATTTAATAAACTTTTTGCTCTCACTCGGCTCCCGGAAGAGGAGCTGGAGCTCGAGAACACCGTCTTCAAAAGAGTAATTCCCAGGGCCTTGTTATCGCAAGGATGTTCAAATTTCGTCTTAAGAGTGCGTAAATTCAGTTATTTCTAAGTCCTGTTAGTTAACAATGCGACAAAAATCGAACGTGTTGTAAACTTGCTCTTTTTTCTTCTACGTTGATTGCGGTTACATGATCATGAAAGTGGCAATCTAAAGACTCGAAATTTCTACCCCTGTTGCTCTTCTGATTCAAGCATTTCCAACTGCTTGAGGTCTTTCTTGAACGCTTCTGTCTGTTCAAATAAGTGGCACATAATGGGGTGATTACAGGTCTTTTTCTCTTCTTCTACGCAGCGAATATAAGCTTCATCTGAAAGATCGGCTGCCTCAGGATCTCCTTCCTCGAGCTCATCATGCTCGAACACTTGAAAGCTTTCAATGAAGCACTTCTTCACGGCATCTCCAGCGCATTTGTAATAGCGATCATTCTCTGCAGAGTGGATAAATGTGTTACTACTTCTTACTTTCAAGATCCTTCGTGGCGTATTCTCCTGCCACAAGAATACCGTCCCTAGATTCAGACTGGATTTCAAGATACTAGGGTTTACAATCAATCTTCTGAGGATTTCGCGCAAGTAAGCGTGCGAGACAAGATAGTTGCGCGGTGCGCAGAATGTATGCGCACTAACAAAGGAGGCACTGTCCTTAAGCTCCCCCGTCTCAAATAAGCCCCTCTCTAACAACCCCCCTTTTCAGAGGAAGAAAGTTATAACCCCCCCCCCTTTCTCTCTCTCTTTTAAGCCCCCTCCTTCCCCTTATTCTTCACAACCAAGTTAATGATAGGCTGTATTAGTAATTAATCACGACCATAACACTTCATGAGGACTGATCTGGTGTGATTTATTCACGCCTTGAAAGTTCGGATTTCGTTGAAAAATAACTTGTACAACACGTATAATATCACTCAGTTCTCCATATTAGACAGTCATTGCCCTGGTCCAAAACAGGAAGTAGGGGAGCATAACTCAAGTCTGTTTCTTCCTCCTTTTTTTTTGCTACTGGTAACGCGTTCCAGTAAATTAAATAAGGGCCCATTTCAAATAACCCTCCCCCCCTCTATAAAGTCCCCCATTAAACTGCTTAAAATAACTAAGTCCTCCGGGGGGAGGGGCTTAATAGAGGATTTACAGTACACTGTCAAGGAAATCCAGGCTTGTCTTCTATGGGAACGTTTGATTTTAAAACGTACCCCCCTCCCCCTCCCAATTATGGCCAATAAAGCTGTTTGACACACTCGTCTTGATGCTTGAAAAGTGGCGGTTGGAATGAGGAGATCGTGTCACTTTTTCAACAGAAGTTGTTCAAAATTTAACTATTCTCATATCTATTTCGATATTTTTCAATCTCTTCCTTTAGTCTGAAAAGTTGCATTTTTGTTCAGATAATCATATTTTTAAGGAGATATTAACTTTATTACTCACCAACGTTTGAGAACCCTTTTTCCTCCATTATACCTACGAAATGAAGTAAACATGAACTCAATTTCGTCGCAAAAGGACGGAAACAGCGGTATATCGAACAGAAACAGTGGTATATCGAACAGAAACTTAACAATTATTCACCTCAGTGTGGGTGATTAGTGGTGGATGTTTAATTACCGAGCCGTGAAGAGGCGAGGCAAATATCCACCACTTTCACCGACACTGAGGTGAACAATTGTTGTATTATATGCCACACAAGTTGAATGATCGGCCGATTAAAAATTTGCTTTATTTCCAAGAAGTGCGACAAATGATCATCAGAAAATAATGAAAATCACGCCGCGCGATGCTCCTTCCCGGTAAACGATTTCTTGTTGTAAAAGTTTCCGTCTCGCTTTCTTACAGATATGCAAAACTTCTGAAAGCACTTATTTAACCCTTTAACCCTTAAAGGGCCTTCCTTTGACAAGTATAATCGTCCGGCGTTAAACAGAGTAAAATCTATAACTCACAAGTTAGGGAGGACAGGGTTAATTGTCCGGGTAACATTTCTTCAACTGGTGTTTCAAATTCGTCTTGCTGTTGAAACCATGCTTCAAAATGTTTCATTTTTTATGCTTGTATAGTGCTCGACACTCCACGTAAACAAGGCATTGCACCTTTTCTTGCTTTAAAATCTGAGTCGGAAAGATTGAACAAAACTTTGTTGCCAGTTTTTTGTATTGTTTGCAACAGCCGCCTCGTCGGTGGATAAAATTTGCTCTTCCGTAACCGAAGCGAAACGGGAAGCCATTTTGTTTTTCTCCGTTTGCTTAGAGGGGAATGGTACTTGCTATTAACCTCCGAGCAAGCCAATCAGAATGCGCGGAAAGCACTATTTACCTGTGTGGTATATATGAATATGTGTTGTTATTATGCTTGTTCCCGCGGCTCCCAAATCTAATTAATGCAATTACACCGGGAAACATTTTGATATCCATTTAATGTCCTAGGTTTGTCCACTAGCCAATCTTGTCCTAGTTACTTTTTTCCCAAAAACCATGTGGTCAAATCCAGGTAAGGAAAAACTACAAACATCATGTCCAACTACATGAAATGTCCAAAGAGCAAACAAATCAAAATAAAAGTCTGATAGTTCTCTGGCGGTAACAATGCTATATTAGGTGATTCCAACTTTTGAGTCTGTCAGTGGAATTCTAAAGTGGGACCAAGCAAAAGAAAGTTGCCGAGGGGGTACTTTTCTGTGTTGCTGTTTATTATGCTATACAAAGTGGTTTTAACTTTTAAGTCTGTGGAGAAAACCCTAGTGTGTGACCATTCAAATGAAAGCTACTGAGCAGTACTTTTATGTGGTGTTGTTTATTGTGCCGTTCATGGTGGGTCTAACTTTTAAGTCTGTGGAAGAAATCTTTAAGTGTGACCATTCAAATGAAAGCTACTGAGCAGTGCATTCCAGTGTGGCTGTTTATTAAGCTGTACAAGGTAATATTAGTGGTTTGAGTCTGTCGATGGATTCTTCGAACGCAGCCATTCAAATAAAATCTACTGAATAGTTCTTTCATTCTATTCTTGTACTTCAAAAAAACCATACCTACCTGAGTCCAACACAATTTTCTTAAGGTCATCGTACTTTATCCCTGGACAAAGATTTGGTTTCTTCAGAAGACAAGAGATCTGATAAGCCGCAACACCAAAGAACAGGAAAGCTTTTGGGGCTGGAGATGGAGTTTTCTCGAGAACGTCTGCCAAGCATGTATCATATTCCTTTACGTCATTAAATAAATAAATAAATAAACAAAAAATAAATTAATGAATAAATAAATGAATAAATAAATAAGTCACTGGGCTCCTGGTAAGAGAGTGAGTGAGTGAGTGAGTGAGTGAGTGAGTTAATGGATACGTAGTTGGCCAGGTGGGTGGGTAGGTTAGTGAGTGAATGGGTGGGTGGATGAGGGAATGAATGAATGGACGGATAGATACATGGGTGGCTCCATAGATGGATGGATGGGTGGATGGATGGATGGATGGATTGATGGATGGATGAGTGAAGTATAGTCTAGTTTAAATATATCTTGGTTTAGTTTGTCTGGCATCGATTTCGTTTGTGAACTTACCCCCATTGTTAGGCAGAACAATTTAAGGTCGTCGGCATCTGAATGAAGATTTAGGCGCGCTTCCATTGCCTTCTCGCCGGCAAACTCAGCGGCGTTTGTCTTATGACACTATGATTGGTTCGAGCACCCGTAACTTGGAATTCATGAATCCGTTCGCAGCAGAGATAAAATTAACAGCAAATAAAACGGTGATGATCTTTGAAAACATGGTTGAACTTCGTTTCTAAAGAATAAACACAATAAGGGCTGTTTTTAATATCATTAAAACAAAGCTGAAAGAGAGCAAAGCTAAGCCCGAAACTTACTGGTTGAGTTTTGTTTGAAGTTGGAAATAGTCATTTTCAGAGTTAGAACTGAAAATAGGAAATATGCGATATCAGAAACTTTGGCGAAGCTGAAACAAATACATTTACGCTTAGTGGGTTGGCGTCTGTAATACTTGACCAGCAGAACGACACAGCTTGTGTTTGTGCTCAGACGACTGTTACACTTAAAAAAGTGAGAACTCAGCGAAAAGGAAGCTTAACCGCGGCCAACAGTTTTGACGAAAAGCACCAGCGTATGCCAGTTAAACTGTATAAACACTTCTTGAAAGTTCCTGCTCTCAAGAAAATGAAACCAGTTATAAACAGAAGTTTCCCGAGCATTTTTACTCTGAAGCGAAGGAGAGTAGTTTGTTTGGAAGGGTAAAACCATTTATAAACAAGATTATATTTGGCTCTCTTTAGTCAATATAAAGGCTTTAGGGCATGTATCTTCTAAGAGCAATGTTAAGTTCTATGGGAGTGTATTTTTTCTCTCTCGAAAACATCATAAACAAGTCAGAGAAAAAACATATCAACGCAAGCTACATGTACCGTAACCTCCCAAAAGAAGTTGCGCGAGCTCTAAGCAGGCGACTTGCTCTAATATATGAGGCCTGTCTTTTATCTTGCACATGTACGGCTTGGAAGCTCAGCTCTGAGCTTCAAGCTAAGACATAAATACTGTCGCACCGAAGCACAAATTATAAATTTCTGTTTTGCATCCAAAACATGCAGTAAAACTCACCGTTTAATGTCGCTAAGTCTTCGTCCTAGAGCTGTCCTTCAAAGCCGAAGTCTTTAGACTAACTAAAACAAAATTATTGGCGCGGAATATCTTATAAGTACTAAAGAAGGGCGCCAGGCCTTTTTATCCGGTCGAGCGAAACGCCTTGCATAACGAGCTTTATCGGAAGAAAAAAATCACCACAGGATTCGGGAGATGATCTGTAACCATTCAAACTTTGTAATTACATGACATAAGATGTCTTTTAACATACGGTGAAGAGGTGTTTGCCGACTAATTAGTCTCTTGGATTAGGTCGATAAAGTAGATCTCACTAGATGACCAGCTGTGCGAGGATGGAAGAAAAAGCCTCGCGAATACGCGTGCAAAGCGGAGACTGACGATTGGTGCTTTTTCAAAAACCGAAAACCTTTTATAAATCAAGCGACCGAAGTTCAGCTCTTTGCGATCTGAGCAATGTCCGGTCATATCTGTCATGGTCTGTACTATACGAAGGATATTGCTCATCAGTTAGCATGATTGTATACATGCGATACATTTTCAAGAGGAAACATCCCAGCGTTTTTTAAAAGGCAAATTATGAATCAAAATGGCAAATAAAGGATTGCAAAGCGATACTAATTCCACGCGACGCTTTGCCTCGTAAGAATGTGTCACGCTCAACCACGTAACGCGCGATAGATGCGTAAGGTGACGTATTACCATTGTTGTACGTCGCCATTAACACGAAGGTACCACTCGGGGTCTGAAAGTTAAATGTTGACTGCAGTGGTAATATTTTACTCAGGCGGGAAATTTAAGTTTCAAAGCAATCATGTATTTTATTTCGACATCATCCACGGCACCGGCATGGAGGAAGAACAATCTCCTCCAGTGCCATCGGAGTTCAGCTCTACGCGTCTTGCACGGGTCACAAGCGCGTTCCTTGACCCGCACAAGAATTGGTATGTTTTGACGAAAGAACTATGTGGGGGAACGAGACCAGTTGACTTTTTAAAGAATGGCGTATTTAAGATTTTTCCCGATGAAGTCAAAGTAATCGCTTCGCGCGAACTCGAGCCCGCCAATTTATCGAGATGGAACAGACAGCCAAGAAATTTATGCGTGGCTTCGTCTTTTGGCCTATGTGCTGGTCTGTTAAGACAGAGGGAAATTCCAGCTGATGGTCTGATCAGTTCGCCCTCCTTCCAGTCGGTCGCAAGAATTATAAATTCTATCACCCTTGATTTGGAGCCATTGACGCCGCCGAGCAAAGTTGATTCTGGCGGGAAAATGGTTTACCTCGATCAACTCGAGAGCAACATCCAAATCGAGTCGCTCAAGGCTGAGATGGACGCACTCCAAGCCGAGATAAGAAATCTCCAGTCTCAAGTACAAGAAAAAACTCTGGGTGATTCCATCTCGCTATCAATATCTTCTCCAGAGTCTACGAAATCGTTTTGTTCCTCGCTGACTTGTTCGGGTCGATCATCGCCGACATCCCCATCGACAAGCAGCAGTTCAATTGAAGAAATTAAAAGCAGTCCACTAGGATCGACGACGAAAAAGAGGCAAATAGCAAAGCAATGCAGTCAGGTGATGGCTTCCCTCAACGACGTCAGTGAGAAGTATCGTGAGTCAGTATCTTCTGTGTTGGGGAACGCGTTTATCTTCGGAAATGAAAACGAGAAAGAGCAAGTGAGAGATACTATTTCCGAGGTCGTGGATATGGTCTTGGATGCCAAGGGTCCCAAGAAAGGCTTATCTGATCTCTGATCATCGTCGACCTATGGGCGAATTATGAAATCCATGAGAGTTCCAGATTGGGCGCTTTTGTTTTTTAAGCTTCAGTCAAGGCTTCCTGACTCGGCGTGGCAGACATTGCTAAATTTGACGCAGCTTGGAAAGAGTGGAGTTAGTATACATTCTTACTTAATTTTATTTCTTTTCTTAATTAAATCAATGAACTTAAGGTGACGATATAAATTACTGAGGAATATTTGATGATTGTGAATGATCACCTGTACATCGTTTTTATTAATTTTTTTTAAAAAAAAATTTAATTACATATTATTGCAGAACAGCCCTCGTACATGTATATATAAGGAAGTAGTACATGTAAAAGCTCTATTAAGCCCCGATCTCTGTCAACAACCCCTGGTTTTAATAAGTCCCCTGTTTGAAAGTTGGTTTTTGTAACAAGCTCCCCTTCTCTAATAAGCCTCCCAACCCCTTTTGAAACATGAGATTTTGTAATTAGTCATCCCCGCCCTGTTCCCTCTTACAAAATCATTATGTCATGCGGCCCAGTTGGTTTGTTTTTAAACAAGTACACACTCAAACACATAGTACAGTTTGCTGCTCAAGGTTATTGAATAATAGAGTTTCACTGCAGTTGTTTGAGTTTTGTAAGTTTGTAAGTTTTGTATTTTAAGATGAAAAGAGCATGTTTGAAGATTTCCATTTCACTCATTGACATTAATTTGTACAGGAGAATTTGCCTGCCAGTTTCAAGCAAGACTTAGTGTGTCCGTCGAATTTCATTAGTACAGTAGGATAACTTATGCTATAGTTTAAATTTTTGTTTTTTAATAATTATATCCATCTTGTTAAGAAATCTGATGATACACCTGTGCTGCTCACGAAAAATGAGATCAGAGCCATCAAGAAGCTTATCTTCTCTGTTGTGAGGAAAACATTGAAGATTGACAGGATGAATGCTGATTTTGATGCATGTGATGTAGACCTAAGTGCAGTGCTGGTGTGGGCCATCCGAGAACAGCGCCTCTTCTCAAATGACACTGAGGATATGGAATTTAATATCAAGCTTGATGGCCGTCCTCTTGGAGGTGTGTACAAGTTGTTTTGGTCTTTGTCCATTTTGACAACAATTGACAGGTTAATTAAATGCTGTCAAAACAATCGTTTGGCCTTGAACTCCAAAGTTTAAGAAAAATATTATTTTTGCGGCTTGCCTTTAATAGCCATGTAGCTATTATATTTATTAGAATTACTGCCTTGGTCTTGGGACCTTAAGGCTGGGCACTTATTTCAGGTGGGCGCTTATTATTTTTTCAACATTTTTAGTTAGTAAGGACATTAATTTTTGGATAATAACAAAATAAAGGGCAACAAGTTCATTTTGCTTCAAAATAATGGAAAAAAGTGCAATAGCTACCACGAACAAAGCATAAGCAATATAAAAGTCCATTGACTGGGTCAAAAATCTGAGCAACTGTCAGTCAGGTTCACATTTCTCACTCGATTTTTATATCTTTCTCTATCTTATCCACTTTTTTTTTATCTCATCCACTTTTTTTATCTCATCCACATAACAATGGCATAATGGCATAATAATGGCATAATCCATAATGGCAATGAGTGAATTCACCAGTGCTGCCCCTTCAATGTTGGGAGTCAGTGGGTGTGGGGGCTAATTCATAATTTTTGGGCTTTCAGAGTGGGCAGTTATTCAAATAAATACAGTAATGGCCTGTTGACTTCTGTCTTAGACATTCAGACCTGACATCTGTAATCTGCAGTGCTTTTAAGCTGGATATAGCTGTCTTTACTATTGATTGCTCAAATGGTCATTGTTTGGATTATGTATACAGAAAAATCTTTACAGAAGTATATTATATATCAGTGCCAGGTTTTCTCTAAGGCACTGAATTGATATATGTTATGATTCTGAAGAAGCTATATATGTGGGAGCAAAATATTATTTATCCTATATTTTTTTTCAAAAGGCAGAGATCAGGTAGCTGTGGGTGTAGCTCCCATTGGCTTTGCAAACAAGAGTTCAGAGAGTGCACTGTCCATCTACCCACTTGCTATAGCAAACTGTAAAGAGAAAAGGTCAGTGCATACACATCATAATAATTAAGTGCTTAACTGAAATAAAGAAAATAAGTTAAATTACCTTTTCAACTTTGCAATTAATGTCAGTGTTATTCTCCTTTGGAATTCAAAGGCCTGGGTCAATGTCAGCACCACGTAAATTTGCACGTAAACCCTTCTAGGTCTGTGCTGTAGTCATGTGGGGCATTTGAAAACTTGAAAAATCCCTGTAGCACTTGTTAAATTTTGTGGGCTGTTTGATGTAGCGTATCTGGGAGGAGCACACTTTTTGAGTAAATATGGTGTCCCATCGGCCTTCTGCATGCTGACAATCTTATTTTTTTAAATTTCAAGTGAATGTTATTGACTGTGTATTGTGAGCAATTGCATTGCAGACAACCTAGTTGTTGAGTACACTTATTATGTATTTTTCTACTTCCAAATTAGAGACAATTTAAAGCAGCTCCTGAGAAATCTAAATTCCCAGAAGAACTGCATTAAAAAACATGGCATTGTAGTGGATGGCAGAAAGTACAAAATCAAGTTCACAGGTATTACAAAATTCTTTGATTACTCCGTTAGATGTGTATCTTGAATGCAAACAAAATGAACTTGGACCTTCTGTTCCAAGCTCTCCTTTGATCAGAGTGGTGAACACATTGATTTTTCTGTATGATGTTTGTGCATTTATGTGTGAGAGGTGTTAAGTGAGCTGGGGCTCACTGTATTATACTTTGCTATCAGTACAAGTGTCCCTAACACCTCAAGTACAAATTTTTTACAGTAACTCTGGACTACAAAGCCCTGTTGCTTCTTCTGAATAAGAAAAATGATGAGGACTTCACTCTTGGTGGAAAAGGCTACAATGTTGAATGCTGTGCCTATTGCGATGCTATTAGGGTAAACAATATCTCTAAATACAGTATGCATATCCTAGTTATTGTATTGAATATAACAATTATTGACTTCTGCCATTCATATTGATGTCATATAGAGTAATTGCTGGCTTACAATTCAGATGTAAGTGAATAAATCTAGCTATGTCCAGTTGTAATATTGTGTGATATTTAGAACTTGAAATCTTTTGCTGTTTATTTATGAAAGGCTTGTACATCACATGGAGCTGATCCCGATGAGGCATGTTTAGATTGCTTAAGATCAAAAGCTAACATTGGAAGGTAACTAAAAGCACAATTATTACAAGTTCAACTCACCCACATAAAGGATAGGCCCTGAATTGACCAAATTCCAGCACTTATAATAATTATCATTACCATAATGTATAGATGGAACAATGTTACATGACTATATAGTTCGGCCTAGCTACATATCTATGAACTCAAGGTTCTTTTTTGTACGTTATACTCCCCAATATTTTCTTGCATTACAGGCCATAACAAAAAGTAATATCTGATATCTCAAGGTGAAAACCATCACTGTTTCATGAGCCAAAATAATGTGTCCAACTTGGAAAGCTTATTTTATGTACATTCCTGAAGCTTACATTCCAGAAGGCATTCTTGTTACAGCCAAATTCTGTATCCTGAAGATCCTTTAAAATTAGTATTTCCATGACAAGCTACTTAAGTTTGATATAACCAGACTCTGAGGGTGTGTTAACTTTTGAGGTACCTGCATGTACTATATGTGTATTTAATTCTACACATCCTTAACCTGGGCCACATTTGCAACATGGTATGCACAGTGTGTGTTAAAATATTGTTTTACTGCCAAGAGCATGGTATGTGTTGCTTTGGTTTAATCTGTTTTATCGGCTTGGTTCAATTCATAAACATCCTATAAGACTCTTGTAATTATAGCAAACTAGTTAACTACAGTAGCTGTGTTTATTATACCATTTATACTTTTCTTCTGTTGCCTTCAACATAATGTGTCACTGGTATACATTGCACTCTACAAGATCTAATGAACTGCTCAATCACAGGCTTAAAAAAAGTACCAGTCCAACCTCCCTTTTGTTATCTTCCAGAGGTTCTGGTCTTCGAGATGACCTCAACTTTCTTCTTGAGGAAGATTTGTGTAATGTCAATTTGTGTTCTCTGCATTGTGAAATGAGGAACTGTGAACAGCTTTTGGGGTCCCTAGGCTTGTTTGCCCATCGTATTGGAAGCCTCGACAAGTTAAATGAAGCTTTATCTAATTATGGGCCTGAAAACTGCAGAGGGTTTCCCCGTGTCACTGTCAAAGAAAGGAAAGGACAACAAACATCTATAGAAAGAGCAAACATACATGTGGCCTCATTCTCAGGTATAGTTCAGTACAAGATACAATATAAATAGGAATGTCCATAGGGCATAATAATTGGTACAGTAATCTTAAAGGTTTTTTTTCTTGGCATTCTTGTCAGCTGAACCAACAGTCATTGACAGTCTCTGTATTGACTGCCTCACTGGCTGTCTACATGAATTAAGTAACCTATTTCCAGTGTGCACCATTACAATTTTGTTATGACAAAGGATTCTCATAATAACAAAATAATATTGTTCTTAATGTAAATCAGCTCATAAACCTTTATTTGTTTTTGTCACAGGATCTACTGAAAGAGCAATTTTGAGAAATTTTGAGGAAATTGTTGAAAGATCACTACCCCTTGAAAAAGTGAAAAAATACTTCCAGGAAAACCGTGGTTCATCAGAACAAGTGATCTTAGGCTATGTTACCTTCTTCGAAGAGCGTATTGTGGTAGGTCTTGACTTTTTACTTGGAAACTGACAATGAATCAAGTTCTAATGTACCATATTACAGTGTATAAATTTTTGTACTGTGAAAAATATTTTGTTTTTTGTCTTGGTTGGAGAACAACTTGATGGGTCGAATGCAGTCCTATAATCCTTGATTGGTTCTGGTATAGAAAGTAAAAGTAGCTAATAGTACTTATTTTCACCTTTTCTAGTTCATAAATGAGATACTCCAAAAAGGTACATTTGTACGTGATCTTGGCTCAGGACAAGAAACAGTCAACTTAGAGGACACAAAAGGTACTAATCTTGCAAACAAACTTTAGCTTTTAGTTGTAATTCTTTATTGTTGTGCAGTTTGACATGGAAAGTTGTACACAAGATGTGTAAAACTGTGGTGTGTACTTTGTGATTCTGGTCAGAAGATACATCCATATGTGATACCTACCCCTGAAGAGACAATTTTTCGAAAGGAGTAAAACTCAGATTACTGTAAAAGAATTTTCAGAAAAGTTGTCTATGGTACAAACAAAAAGCCCTTGTAAAGTGTACATTTTGCTATGACAGCCAAATTTCTTAAAGTTAAATCTGCACTGGTTTTATCTTTTAGAGTTTAAATTGTTTTTGGAAAACCATAAAGAGTATTGGGCTCTAAAGCAAAGAGAAGCAGATGAAAGGTACATGGAGTTAGCACAAGGCCAGGTGCCAGTTAATGAGCCAAAGCAGAAAAAGAGGAAGAAATCGAAGAAAGAAATGCTACCAGAACACACCAGGGATGATACTTTTTCAACATATGCAGCTGAGCTTCAAATTCAGTTTTTTGTGAAGGTAAACTATTATTATGAGACAAACGGCATTTGAAGTTCAGATTTCAAATACAGCTGTACTACCCTGTATGTTACAGGCAGTTTTAAAATTTTTGACCAGTGAGTGCCATTTTAAGCAAAGCTAATCAATATGTGAGCCTGAAGACCTCCTTTAATTTGTTCTCAGAAGTAGTCACAGTTTGGGAAAGGAACGTGATGCTGCTAAGATTTCAGTTACCATTTAAGCATCAAAAAGGGATTGAAATTATTATCACCATTCCCTTTAGTCTGATTTGTCAAGCCTGATCCATTCTGTTAGTGATTGAAATAGTAAAATCAGATGTTAATTAGCCTTCACTTATACAAGTTTTCTAAGGTGGAAATGCCAGCTTTTTTTAAGGCCAATCATGAGCAAAAGCTCATTTTAACTGTACTCTTTAAATGTCTAAATATTTCAAATTGTCCAGTCTACTTAAAAATGTGTTTACCCTATTCTTTATGAGGTACCAACATTCTCAGTCTTCCTGAGCAGCTTTCTACTGCCTATGACCTACACTCCTATAGATACTCAGCCACAAAAGCATGGGATAGCCTACCTGGCAATTTGAGAATACTCCTGAATCTCCATGATTTTAAATGTTATATCAGCCAACTAAATTTTAAATTATGATCAGCTGTAAACATGTACATGTCTGTATAGTAGGGAGTGGGAGTTAATTATTAGCATAGGACATTTATCTTCTTGGAGATATTAGTGTTTATGGCTAGTCCGTAAATCAAAGGTGAAATAAAGTTTATGTGTGTATGTATGTAGGAGAAGTACCTAAACATACATGTACAAGTAGACATCTACAAATCTCTTATCGTAGCAATAATGATTTATTTCAGATCTGCAGGTATGCCTGCATGCCCCTCTGTAAAAAAACCATTTGCATGGCTCTGGTCTTCAACTGAATAATAACCCTGCCAAATATTAATTTCAGGTCTGTTGTGATTGGAGAGACATTGCCCTTACCATACGTGATAAAGTATTTAATCAGCATGAGGAACAGTTGATAGACATCCATGATGTCAAGGTAACAAAATACTCTGTGGCTTTTAAGACAGGGGTTTTTGTAAGGGGGTTACAAATTTATTGTATTTTTCTTTGTATAGGAAATAATACCCATGCTGGAACTAGAATTTTAAGTTATTAATGGCATGAAGAACCATTGCTGCTACTGTTGATGTATCATTGACAAAAGGCATTGCAAAAAATGTGATCCAACATTATGCCAGGTAACACAGAGGTTCTAGGTTTCTTCTCTTCACTTTCAAAACATTGTATTCTTTTTGTAACTTAGTTGCTGGCCTTTGTAGTAGTGACAGTCCTTCATTTACCAAATTACAGTATTTGTGCACAAGTGCTGCTATCCCTAGGGCCGCTACTGTAGTAATCAGGAATTGTTGTGAAAGTTCCCATTCAACCATTGTCTTAGCATATTGGAAGATGACTTTGCATTTATTCATGGTCTTTGTTTCAGTGCAAAGAGTGGGGATTTCTGTTAAAGAAATTATTTGGCCATCACCTTGGCACAGGGGACTACGGACATCTTGTCGTGGACCACAGTGCAATGCTGTTGCGACATTTTCGTTCCCTATATAAATATTCTGGCCAAGGATTTGAGTCTTCACACAAGCTACACTGGCAGTTGTATTCCAGGGCCACAAATCATGATTGTTCAGGACAAGGCCAATCTTGTAAGTATGCATAAATTTTAAACATATAGAAATAACAAAAAATGAAAGTTAGTTATTGAAACCATGGAAAATTGCTTTATAGCTATGGTTTACAGCTACATGAAAAACTTATTGAAAAGTCTTTTTTTGCAACTAACCTTACCCTTGTAGAAACGAGTGATTCATGTTTGACATTATGGTGTCGTAGAATGCCTGGACAGCCAACTAAACACCTATTTGCAATCAGTAAATTCCATTGTTGAAAAATAACACTTATACACAAATTTTAATGTTGATGGAAACTGCTTTATCTCCAGCTTTTGTAAATTAGACATGACGTTCTGCCTTTTGAAATGGTCACATAGGGGCAGAGTTTTAATTTGAATATTTGTGTTCTGACTTGTCGGTTTAACCCGAGTAGATGTACCTTATAGTCCCACTTTACTCGTTGTTGTTGTAATACATCCAAGTTGAAATGGAATTGCTACAAGCAAGTGAAAATTTCCATTCATTTTCAGTGAACCAAATCCTTACTCACTGGTATACAACCATGCTTTTGTCACTGCGGTATTCATTCCAACAAGCAAGGGAATACATCATTTCAGGTTAGTGTTGAGGGTTCTTTTTATGTTTATTTTATCAAAATGTATTTGAATTTGAAAAGTTTACACAGAGAGCTGCAACAGGTGTGAAACTGGTTCAGCCAGAATTGCATAAAAAGAAGGAAGAAAAATTATAATTTGTTTCATACAGAGATGGTGTCCTATACTCCATTGCTATATGCAGCTGATTCGCGTTTGCTGCATGACTGAAGTTCATTGTTTTGCTAACCAAATTTACTTACTGAGTGTGATTTTATATTGTGTGTCCCTCCTTAGGCAAGAAGAAGTTTTTTTACCGTGGATGTGGCTGGAAAAGCATTGACATGAAATCATGGACAAAGGAGAAAAGAAACTGGATAACGATTGTTTGTGACTTATTTAACCAAATGTTTGGAAATGACTTACTGGTATACACATACACTGCTGATCATGGTACCAAAGTTAGCGATGAAGATTTGTCAAGACTACTGGAGTATGATCATGATTATTGGGAAGTACAATACGCCAATCATGTACTGAATAATACGGAGCAATCATCTATCAGAGAGGGTGTAAAAGAGAATCTTTGTAAACCAAGACCCCCTCTCAACACTGACTTGCTAAATGATGTTCCTGCAAGCCTGTTCCCCGCTAATTTGGGCAATGACCAACGAGATGATGTACCTGCAAGTGTGATGCAAAATTGCCAAAGTCAAAGTTCACCAAAGCCCAAACAAGAAATGCATGAGGACTCTGATGACTGCAAAATTGAGGATGTAACATCTTCACCACAGGGTCTTGCCAAAGATGTCTCCAACATAGAGGCCGATTTATGTGCTCCCTTGCAGAATGATGTCCCTCAAAATACTGTTCCAGAGTTTCAGAGTCACCAAACACCTGAGCAGGTGACTTGTGAAGACACCATCGATGATATGTCAGCAGAATCGCTTGTCAGTGGAAGTTCTTGTTTTTCTCCCATCACTGAAGGAGGGCGACTTGATGGATCAAACCAGGCTGCCTTACGTGTCTCTATGGATGAAGCCACCACAAGAGCGGAAGTGGCTGCACTATTCAACCTAATACCACCTATATCAAGTAAACCGTCCTCTGGTCTTCATCCAGTTCGTGATGCTACAACAATTTCTGATCCGTTCACATTGAATATGCGCCCTTGTGAAAATGTTGTCAAGGAAGCTGAAAAGCTTCTTGATGATGAAACGAATAAGGGAAACCATCCATCTGGTATCAACATAGTGGGTATTGGACAGTTCTCCGAACGTGGATGATCAGTTTTGAAACAGTTTTGCACCATAGCAAATACTAGACATAAGGTGTGTTCTGAGGCAAATTGGCTCAACCAGTTGAGGTGCTCATCACCAGATTTAGTGAGGATTCAGGAAGCCCTTTGGCACCAACCAGCCACTAATATAATCCTTAGGTTTGGAAAGAAAAGTATTGACGTTACTTCATTTGTAGATCTTGCATTGGAAAGGTATATTGACAGTTTTGTAATAGACATTTCCATAGGAAAGTACTTAGAAGAAGCAAGAATGAACGGAAATGACAATACACTTTACTTTCCTTCAGAATTTTATGACTGGATGAAAGCACCTGACATCAATTTCAAGAAAAAGTGGATGGCGAGAACAGCATCTGAATTGAAGAATTTCAACACCCTCCAGCAAATATTAGTCCCAGTCCATATGCCAAACCACTGGGGTTTGATTTATGTCAATTTGTCAAGGATGGAAATGTACTTTGATGATGGACTAAGATATGTTCCCCCATTTACAACTCTTCCCACAATCAAAGATTTGTTGGAACTGCTGACAATTATGTATCCATCTCATGCGACCCTCCAAACAAAGTTTTGGGTAAACTGCAACCACTTCAAACGATTTGGAATGCCAGATCAAAGAGTGAATGATTCGAAGATGATTGGTGCTGGGAGCTGTGGAGTTGGTGTTATCATGGCAGCAAGAGACTTCTTGGAGAGGGGCCCTTCATGTATCAACAGCTTTGCGTGGAGATACAGTGACATGGACTTGCATCGGAAAAACCTTATGCTTCAGATTCTTGATTGGGCCCGCGTGTAAATTTAGTTTGTTTAGCTTGCAGTGACAATGCTCCGGTGCAGTTCGTTCAAATTGAGCTGTTGCTATCTCACACCAAAATTTATCTTTTGTTTCCTGCTGATTTAATTTCCTTTTCAACTAACTTTAAACTATTCTGTCTTTTTTGGGTGGTCAGTTCATTTGAGCTGTTGTTATCTGAGGGCAGAATATAATTCCCTCTTCAACTAACTTTAAACTATTCTGTCTTTTTTGGGTGGTCAGTTCATTTGAGCTGTTGTTATCTGAGGGCAGAATATAATTTCCTTTTCAACTAACTTTAAACTATTCTGTCTTTTTTGGGTGGTCAGTTCATTTGAGCTGTTGTTATCTGAGGGCAGAATATAATTTCCTTTTCAACTAACTTTAAACTATTCTGTCTTTTTTGGGTGGTCAGTTCATTTGAGCTGTTGTTATCTGAGGGCAGAATATAATTTCCTTTTCAACTAACTTTAAACTATTCTGTCTTTTTTGGGTGGTCAGTTCATTTGAGCTGTTGTTATCTGAGGGCAGAATATAATTTCCTTTTCAACTAACTTTAAACTATTCTGTCTTTTTTGGGTGGTCAGTTCATTTGAGCTGTTGTTATCTGAGGGCAGAATATAATTTCCTTTTCAACTAACTTTAAACTATTCTGTCTTTTTTGGGTGGTCAGTTCATTTGAGCTGTTGTTATCTGAGGGCAGAATATAATTTCCTTTTCAACTAACTTTAAACTATTCTGTCTTTTTTGGGTGGTCAGTTCATTTGAGCTGTTGTTATCTGAGGGCAGAATATAATTTCCTTTTCAACTAACTTTAAACTATTCTGTCTTTTTTGGGTGGTCAGTTCATTTGAGCTGTTGTTATCTGAGGGCAGAATATAATTTCCTTTTCAACTAACTTTAAACTATTCTGTCTTTCTCGGGTAGTCAGCTCAGTTACAGCTTTTTTCTTTTCCTTTATTTTCGTTCGGAACTGCTACTGAAACATCAATATTCCACCAAATTGTTTTGTCATTACATAAAGTTAACATCTGTAGCGTCTTGTTACACAGTGTTTTGACGTTATACTTTTTTCACAATCTCATATCCGAGAAATAAACATGGCCTCTTGTTTATTTGTAACTGGAAATTGCGTATTTTAGGAAAAATTTACTTTCGACACAAAAAATCGTAGTGTTAATTTTCCATGCCTGTTAGTCGAGAACATTTCCGGCCACCACAACAGTTCAAACTCTCTTGTAGCCCTTCCTTCACCACGTCCCACAACAATTTGAATTTGAAGCGTTGGAAATTTGTTCGCAGTACGTTCGTGTGCCCTTGCTTTGGCTGCTTCAAGTGCGGTTCTTCCATCTTGTTCTTCGGTAAATGCAGATATCTCCTCGTCTCCCAGGTAAGCCTTTTTTATATGCAGTTTTACGCCGCTCCGTTTCTGTAGGGCGTCAACCAGATCGCTAATGTGATAATCCCTGTACGACAGTACTTTGGAGGTTTCCCTCCATATAGGGGGGCGTAGATGTCTCTTCTCCCGTATGCTGTTGATGAATGCATTTGGCATATCCGCCAGCATAGCCTGGAAGTATTCTTGTGGCACGTCATATCTTTCCACGCGACACCATTTACCTAATGCCAGTAAAGGAGGAGTCATAAGAGTCCAAACCTTGCAGGATTGATACCTCGCTGCTGCCCCCCCCCCTCCCCCCGAAAAAAGTCTTAATCATGCTCTCCTTTTGGACTAGTAAGTGTGCGTCTCCCATGTCATTCGTATGTTAAATTAAGTATTGAAAGCTTCCCATGCATTCAAATAAAATGGTCAAACCAAAAGAGGAGTTCATTCGTGAGTCGATTTGAATTGGTGACTTTTAATGCGTTTCAACGTATTACCTGAGCTCGTACCTACTATTGAAACAATGATGGTATTTTTTTCTCGACCGGAAGTACCATATTCCTGCAAATAGATTCAATCTAATATCACTTCCATAGATTTACTTCGCAAGAGATTTTATTATCTCGTCTATAGGATAACCTGCGATCAGGCCCAATTTTAGCATCGCTCTTATGTCCTCTTATGTCGCAATTCGCTAATTTTCGTGTCCCATGGGAAAAGGTTTACCATTGAAGCGAAAATTGAGCCTGGTCAAAGGTTATCTATAGGGTTTTTATTGCTCTTACCAGGAGCTTTGGGATGTAAACAGGAATTCATGCTATCCACAAGGCCCCCGATCCATTCTTTATAGGTCGCCGACCTGCGTCCTTTCTTGGTTGTTCGCGGAAGCTGTACGACTTCTTCGCCTTTGTAAAAGGGCAAAAATGAAACCGTTTCCGCTTGGCTGTGTTTTACAAGTCTGTGTCGCAGAAGCGCAGCCGTTATGTTGAAGGAGCAAAGGCAAAGGTCACAGCGTGTCTTATATACCACTAAGGCCATCACTTCCAAACCAAAATGCGAAACTAATCAAAGAAGGCCCCCGAAAAAACTCAGATCTTGAATGTAGCTCTGCGATTATACACAATGTTGTGTTGCGAAAAGAGGGCTTTGCCAAGTAGGGGAAATGGAATGACATCTGTCAGTTTGGCACAATCACACAAATGATTCGGAACAGACAGTTAGTATTTTATTGGGGGAGGGGGCACTGAATAACTTCTTTATCTCTTTGCCGTGAAAAGTAGTGCAACGTTAGTTGGATGATATTCTTCGGGTTCCTGATCGCTGTTTTTGTTTTCTCGAAAATTTTGCAGCACATTTCTTCAGTTTCTATATTTACTAAACTTTTTGTTTGAGAACTGTCGACTCCCACTACCCCACAGCAGATCCTCGATCTTTTTGAAAGGGATTATAGTTCTCACACGCCGGAACAAAGGATCAATAAGAGCCGGAAAACATGATTGTAGCATTTGCTCCTGAGTAAGATTTGATCGTATGCTGCTCTTTGAACGCATTTTGCATTTCGTGTTCGTCTCAATCTCCTTTCATTTCTGTGGGTGTTGGAAGCAAGGAGAATGGCGAGAAACAAGCGGAAGAAACTCGTAGACAGAGAGAAGATGAAAGGCATTCGGATTGAAGCAAAGAAACGATGGAGGAATAAGAAGGCGAAAGCCAAATGTCTCAAGAATGCTGTTGAGCTTGCTCGCGAGTCAGAAGCTAAACCTGCAGTTGTTGCCGAAGCAGTGCGACCGTCCATGAGCTGTCAGCTTCCCGAGCCAGAGCAAGGTTTTGCTGAGCCAAAACCGGCCAAGCATTGTGAAGCAAAGAAAAGCCCGGTCGTGGTAGATGTTCTTGGATCAACCTCCAAAACCAAGAAATCGGACGAGGCTCGAACCCGGGTATCTGCACCATTGAAAGAGATAAATCCTTCGGAAGTAGTGAGATCAGAAATTTTTTTGGGCTGTGGATCTTTTGGCACGTGTTACCTGGCCTACTACAGAGGGATTTCGGTAGCAGTAAAAGAATTTAAGCCTCGGCAGTCAAGGTCACAGGATGAGATAAAGCAAGAAGTTCTCAGAGAGGCTCAAATGATTGGCCAGCTCGGTGACCACCGTGGACTGCCTTTACTATTTGGAGTTATCACTAAATCACTGCCGCTGCGACTGATAACTCAGTTCCATGGCCAGAACAACTCTTGTTCAACATTACACAAGGTTATCAAAAAGGGGACACTTGACAAGCCTTCTTGGATAGGAATTCTGAAAAAAATAATGGACGCTCTCAATCATATGCACAAAGCCGGTGTTGTTCATAACGACATCAAATCAAACAACGTTGTGCTGGAAAAACCTGGAGAACAATGGAATCCCGTAATTATTGATTTTGGGAAAGCGCGACGCATTGCCAACCCAAAACCATTGATGGATTTGTCACCTTCCGCACAAGAAGAATACCGGCGGTCTTACCCACATATCGCGCCAGAAATTGTTAGTGGAAAAGGACAGCAAAGTGTAGCTTCTGATGTCTTTTCTTTCGGAAAGATTGCGCTGAAAATTTTAAATTTATTGCCTACCGCAACAGCGCTTTCTCTGAAAGTGGCGAAGAAATTAACCTCTGACGATCCAGCAAAGCGCCCATCATTAAATGAATTTGCTGCTGTTCTATAGACACGGGACTTTCAATCAATTGTTACACATTGTTATACTGCGAACAATTCCAGCCGATTAGCATGAATTGACGAATTTTCATTTTTTCCATAACTCGCTTTCAGTATTATTAGCCTATTAGAACTGTCAAGACTGATGGACGATGGTATATTTCAATATGACGACACGAATTGTTGGTGTTTTACTGTGCAATAAATGCCCTTAGCACACAAACAAATTTATGCTGTCTTTGATGATGTGTATTTGCTTAAATTTATCGTGATTTGTTTAATGTTACGTTAGTCTTTGAAACAGGGGAAGGGGCTCAATTGCAAGAAAAGCGTGAATGGCCGGCTATTCCAAAAAAAGTTTTCACGCGAACTAGACGAGAATCCTCGCGCTGTGGTTTTATCACGTTCACTGCGTGTGCTCGTGGGAATTTATCAATGCATGAGGTGTTACCGAAAATCCCATTAACTAATTATATCAGTTATATTCTTGGTCAGGAGAATGTGAGAACTGCGTTCTTATGTTACAGGTCTTAATTGGTTGACGGTAGATTCAATCTACCGTCAGACTAATTTGCATAAATTTTTTCGCGCCTTAAAGCTCGTTATGGGCCGTCGTTTTTCTTCCATCAATTTGCACGCCACGCTAAATTTTATTTATGGTTTAGCATGGGAAGGGCTCGCAATTTTTGGCAATAAATAAAAATTAAATAAAATTGCCGCTTCAACTAGTAATAGTATATAAGGCGAAAGGAGTTTGTGAAATGGCATTTGGCATGACAGTTGGAGAATGGCATGATTATGTAGAATGTGATATGTGCAGAGCGCTCAAGAAATTAATTCAACTGGAAAGCGCACCCTTTCTACAGTTCTGATTGTCTTGGATCGTTGATCGCGTCTGACAGCCTAGAGAGTCAATAATAACAAGTTAATTTACGATCTCGATCACAACAAAATGTTGGAAAGCTACTCCCCGTGCTGTGCAGAGTACAAGTTCTGTGCATAACTTTGAAACATTTCTCGTAATGGCGACTGGTTTAATCAAATTTGTGTTCAACTTTTTGTACGTTGGCGTTCCAAGATTATTAACTATAGAGACCTATAGAATTATTCAGTGTAGAAAGGGCGCGCGTTTCAGTTCAGTTAATTTCCTATGGCTATTCTACATATATTGCATTCCGCAAGTCGTGCCACAAGCCATTCCGAACTCATTTTTTTTCCTCACCGCGCTATAAGTGACAATGAGATTATGAACTCGAGATTTCCATGCATGAGGTGATAGGTGATGAGGCCGAAGGCTGAATCATCTATGGTCTCATAGAAATCGAGAGCGAATAATCTTATTGTTTTAGTAGAATTCTAAGTGAAATTAACCCAAATAACGGTTTCTAATCATTTTTCTACGCATTATTGAACTCACCGCTTTAACAAAATCGCACCCATTGAATTGTCCTTTGGTAAATTTGCAGTTGTTTACGCGCGCGCACCCTTTTTTCAAAAATTTCAAGTTTTTAAAGTTAGGAAACCGCTAATTTCCTTCCTTTAGTCTTCTCAGGAATTAAATTGCCCATTTACATCTAAACTGGCCTCTAAAACTTCAGAAAAACGATAAACGTCGCACTTTGTAGACGACCGACAGCCGTTGCACTCTAATTAACAATTGGACCCGTAGCCCGCAATAAAAACTTGAAGCCGCTTAAATTATCAAATATTGCTTTCATTTCCCTTACAGAATTGCACTTGCTCTTAAATACAAGGTCTGTCTTTTATCTGGCACATGTACGGCTTGTAAGCCCATCTGTGCGCTTCAAACTAAGCCATTAATACTGTCGCACCGTAGCACAACGCCGACTACTTGGATCATTAGTCTGATAAATTTCTGTTTTGCATCAAAAACATGCAGTAAAACTCACCGCTTAATGTTGCTAAGTCTTCGTCCTAGAGTTGTCCTTCGAAGGTGAAGTCCTTAGACTAACTAAAACAAAATTATTGGCGCGGAATATCTTATAAGTTGGGCGCCAGGCTTTTTATCCGGTCGAGCGAAACGGCTTGGAGGCCGTCCTTTTTCTTCCGTTAATTTGCACGCCACGCTACATTTTATCTACGAATTAGTATGAGAAGAGCTAAAGAATTCTGCCAATAAATAAAAATTAAATAAAAGTACCGCTTCAACTAGTGAGGGTATAAGGCGGAATGAGTTTGTGAAAGGGCATTTGGCATGACTTGCGGAATGGCTTAATTATGTGGAATGTGATATATGCTCAAGAAATTATTTCAACTGGAAAGCGCGCCCTTTCTACAGTTCTAATTATCTTGGATTATTAATCGCGTCTGACAGCCTAGAGGGTGAATAACCACAACCTATTTACCGATCTCGATAACAACAAAATGTTGAAAAGCAAGGCCCGTGCTGTGCAGAGTACAAGTTCTGTGTATCCACTTGGAAATATTTCTCGTAACGGCAGCTGGTCAAATCAAATTTGTTTTCAACATCTTTTACGTTGGGGTTTCAAGACTATTAAGTATGGAGACCTCTAGAATTAGTCAGTGTAGAAATAGCGCGCTTTTCAGTTCAATTCACTTCTTTGAATCATTCTACATATATTGCATTCTGCAAGTCGTGCCACAAGCCAATCCCACTCA